>NW_009226391.1:53155-59179 GCF_000690835.1 Fulmarus glacialis | reverse complement strand
TTTCCTGCAGCAGCTGTAGTGATGCTGGGAGGTATTTATGCAACCCAGCTATTTTCTAACAAAGACTGAATCCCATTGACATTCAGGTATGATGACACTCTTACAACCCGTTAAGGAGCAGGATTTGATAGTTTCTGCATAGCTCTGTCTGGAACTAGCAGGCTTGACTCCCATGTAAATGTGAAACTGCAGTGGATCAGCCTTATAGGAAAAAAAGAAGCATTTACACTTCCAAATGCAAACTGGTAGGAAGAGACCTCCAAAGGCCCGTGACTGCATCTTCCCGTGTAACTTTGAAAGAGGAGAGGCTCCCTCCTATGGTTAAACCGTGTAAAACTGTGAGCACCATCACGAGCATGGACCCTTCAGACATAAAGTCACTCGGTAGATATACTAGCCAGCATACCACTTTAAGAAAGAAAACTATCCAAAAAACGCTATTACATATGCAAGACATCTAGAAGCTAGGCCAGAAATCCATGTTTTGCTTACACCAAAAATGATATTATAATGGTAATATCATATAATAATAATGGCATTAATCTTAGTTTTCAAATGAAAGCTTAATGTCAGCCACAAACCTTCCCACCTCCCCCCAGACATTCTTTTAAAAATGTTTTGTTGTGCTTTTGTAATATTGTAATAGCTAAAATGGCATGCCAGTCAGAGAAAGGACACCTTTCTGGAATAAATATTAGAGAAAAATAATGAAGATACATTGCATAAAATAACCAAATGCATTTAACATCGTATCAAACCCATTAGGCATGTAAAGTTTACCAAATGAAGTGTAACATCAGAAACAAATAGATTATATGATTTGATGCCTACTTATGACTTATTCCTAGCTTTTATGTTTTATTTTCTTACACTGTACAAACTGAAACTACAAACTTTGAATTAATGGACTGAAGGGTTCAGAAACAACACAGTTTTACTTATCTAAAAGAAGTAGCATTTGTATCCTGAGTCCCATAATGCCACTTGCCTAAAGAGCATAGGCATGCCAAGAACAGGGGAAAGAAAAAAGTTAAAGACAATATTCAGTTGTTCGTTTTTGACTTGAAACAGATTGTGGTTTTTAAATTTCCTTTATTACAATTACAGCAAGTAAACTCTTTCACCAACTCTCTCTGGGCAGCTCAGTTTACATTCAAGCCTACCAGACCTAAAATGAGTTGTCAAGAGTTCTTGGTTTCCATTGTTTTTATGGCAAGAGTATTTATTATGTAAAAAAAAAAAAAAAAATATCATGGAGAGTCTGCTTGGAGAAATAATATTATTTCCTCTAAATTAATCATGCATTGTTTTGCAACTGAAAAAAAGGCACAGTGGCTAAAAATGTTTTCCTTTAGCTTATTTCCCATTTTAAGAGGCTCTAATCTTGGTTTTTAATTTGTTCCATTTCAGTCTCAATACCTGGGAGTACAACAGAATATGTGACTGAGTACAATAAACAACCTCTTGACTGCTAAAGTTTTATTGTGCTACACTCAACACCTGCACCAGCACACTTTTCATTAATGGACTACAGTAAATGTTTATATAACTACCAAGAGAGTTTATTAATGGGAACAAAAATTCTAGCAGATAGATCATCCTTTGCAGCAATTAAGCTCTACAATAAAATGTAGCCCAACACGTACACAGTTCTCTGAGGCATCTTAGATTAGTGAAAAGGGGGATATAAAATCAACCCTGATCATGTGGTAAGAAATGCCATTTGTCCTACATACCAGCTTTTCGGGGAGGGTTTAAACAATTACAGCTTTTATGAAAAACAAGAAGGACAGCTTTAATTTTCATATAAATATTCAATTAATCTGCAACTAAACTTCATATTTGATTTGAGTTTTGACATGCCAACACCAACAATCATTAGGTTTTCTGAGGGCATTAAGGGTCTGTTCCAACTCCCCCTGAAGCCAGAAGGACGATATGTACTGACTTCCATGCCAACTATGTTGAACCGTGACTGGGTGGCTTTAGGGCTGGTCCTGTGTCTTCCCTGGGTCACGAGCAGATCTTCTCAAGTGGTCAGCTGGTACTGGATCAGGACCTGGCCCCGGGCTGGCATGTGAAAAGAAAGCTTAGTAAAAGCACCTAATGTGCATGTAATATCAGCTGGCTTTTAATCAGTTTTCATTACCTCAGCCCATCACTGTCTCAAAAGTTGGCCTGTTTGAGAACTGTGGCAGAACACTGTAAAACCAGCTGGGACATCTGGGCAGACCCTCCAGTCAGGGCCACTGCAAGTTTTCAGGCAAACTTGAACAAACCCTGCTTATAACAGAATGAGTGTTCCCCTCTGGTCACTACTGGTGAGGCCACAGCTGGAGCACTGGGTCCAGTTCTGGGCTCCGCAGTACAAGAGAGACAGGGGCTTAATGGAGAAAGTCCAGTGAAGGGCCGCAGAGATGATAAAGAGACCGAGCATCTCTCCTGTGAGGAAAGGCTGAGAGAGCTGGGATTGTTCAGCCTGGAGAAGAGAAGGCTCAAGGGGATCTTATTAATATATATACAAATACCTGAAGGGAGGTTGCAAAGAGGACGGAGCCAGGCTCTTCTCAGTGGTGTCCAGTGACAGGACCAGAGGCAATGGGCACAAACTGAAACACAGGCAGTTCCCTCTGAACATAAGGAAACACTTTTTCACTGGGAGGGTAACTGTGCACTGGTGCAGGTTGTCCAGAGAGGCTGTGGAGTCTCCATCTCTGGAGATACTCAAAAGCTGTTTGGAACCGGTCCTGAGCAACTGGCTGCAGGTGGCCCTGCTTGAGCAGAGGGGGTTGGACCAGATGACCTCCAGAGGTCCCTTTCCAACCTCAACCATCCTGTAATTCTACAAGTAAAAAACAAAAAAGTAATAGAAACTGAAAAACATAAGAAACCCTCATGATTTCATAGTTTTATGTACGTTTATTTACACATGAGCAATATGTTATGAGAATCGTCACAACAAGAGTGTAGCCTTAAAGAACATAAAAAATAAATCACAAAATCCTTGATAGGAATGGGCTTTAAAAAGTAATTGCCAGCAGCAGCCAGGGCACCTCATATTTCACACGTAGCACGTAAAACAATCTCCATCCATTTACTCTGCCATTGCTCTGTTAAATTATTTAAAAACACTTCTTCAACGCTGGGTATAAGCTACAATTTTATTAAAATAAAGAATAAGATAAATACATAAATCTAGCAAATTGCACTAGTCCCTGATATGAAAATATTCACTTATCAACCTCTTCCTCATCTCCTTGACTATTTCCCTACCTCTTTTCTAAGGTGCTACATCTCTTTTTTTCATCTTGATGAACAAAGAGATTCTCCCAGGTCTCTGCATGTGAGTGGAGGTTGAAGAAGAGATGGGAGAAGTTACACAGAGCTGTTACACAGGCCAGGGTCACAATAACTCCAAGAAGTAACCTGCTGGATAGAAGACTTCATATCTAGAAGCATACTGCACCAGATTTCCAGGCCTTTTGGTCCTTCTTCCATGCCCTCTCTTATTCAAGGGTGTGGAGGACAAACTATTCTAATCCTCAGACTGTAAATCTCCTCTGAGTGAAATTCAGTTTGAACTGTAAGTATCATGCATGCTGTAACAGTAAGAAGTAACAACGTTTTAAGTATTGTACCCTGGAAATGTCCAATTTTCTATAAGGCAGCTAATTGACTTGTTTTCCACATGATGAGGTAATGGAAACAATATTGGAAGTGCCTGAAGCAAGTTATATATAAAATATGCAAAATGTGTTGGTTTTCAGTTGTGTCATTTCAACCCACACAGCGAGTGTGGTGGGACTACCCCACTTGGGGGGACTAACTCAAGGACAAGATTCGGCATCTCTCATTCATACAAATACTTCCACTGAATTCAACAAGGTGACTGGAGTGAATCTAGATTAATCACACAAGAAACTTTCTAATTCCACAGATTACTTTTATCAAATAAATCAGACATCCCTTTTTTTGGCTGATTATGAACTACAGCAACACGTATTTTTTTCCCTGCCCACATGGACTTACACATGCACGTGTATGCATACACATCATTGAAATTACGTACTCTGAATCACAGCAGAATAAGCATCCCTTTATTTTTCTTTTAATTGCCAGACAAGCTTGACAGCATGCTTCTATTTTTCTCTGCTCAGAGATCTCACAGAGCTTTTAAAACAAGTAAAGTCTTGAATATGCACCCTATTTAAATACGAATGGAGGTGCATATACTCTTTGGTGGTGGCGATGCCTCCAAAGACAAATGCTTTCTCCTATTACCATTTCTGTTGCCAAAAGCCGTGCTCCGAGCCTTGCACTCGGGCTGGGAGTCCGCTGAGGCCATTTCAGCTGGGCTGGCAGGGGTCACGCTCCCCGAGGGAGGAGGTCAGCCCCGTGGCCTGGGAGCAGGGGGCAGGGGAGCCGGAGGGTGACCCCACACACCACGCATTGTGCTCGGAGGCTGGAAGTCAGCCCTGCTTATGCTGGATCACGCAGCGAACCAGCCCGACGCGTCTGACAGCCAGAGGTCACTTTCCGTCGTGGGGATCCTTTCATACAGGCGAACCTTTTTTCTACGTATTTCTATCATTTGAATAGCGACTGTGACAAGAAGAATGGCTCACAGGCGACATTTTGGGGTACCGACAAACACATTTTCAAAGAGCATTGGAAGAAGAGAAATAATCGTAGGTGCCTTGCCGTTAACACAAAACCAAATCTCACAATACGTGATGATGCTCCTTATAAATAAGCAGTGTGTGGCAGTGGAAAGGATATTGTGGGGAGAGAGACTAGGCATTAATACACCATTTTGAAGTTCGCACTCCACCTCTATTGCTATTGTGTGCTTCCACTGTGACCTTGGGTAATCCTGAGCTCACTGGTCTTTCCTTACCTGTCCTTATAATGGAGATATTGTTCCCTCAAAAAATAAGCATTGTTAGGAAAAAGCCATTAAACTTTATGAGATACCCAGCTATGCTATGGAGGAGTATCATAAAAAAGTCTATAAATAAAAGATATATATGAGAGATTACCCTACAAGGTCTATAGCTCACAGTTATACCTTGATATTTTTATTTTTTTTGTTTTTGAATTATTTAAAGAAAATAATCATGAAGCTACCAGCCCTGTTATTGGTATTATAAGAAATAAATTGGTGGGTAGAGCTGTTTCCAGTCTTTAGAATTATTTAGCATTTTTATTGTCCCACCAGGGAAGTTAATAGTATCTTTCAGAAATTATTTATACACTACTAGTCAAGGAAAGTATCAAAAAAGCTGTTCATTGGTGTGTTCCTCTTACTGCTGATCTTTTCACAGAATGAATAGAAATAATCATAAATCAGAAGAGAGATTTATAGTATGTAGAAATTATCTAGTCATTTTGCCTACACAGAATTTCATTTTTAAAGGATTCACTTACAATTTAATAAGACATTCAAATCACATTCAACAAATCATACTGTCTCCAGTAACAGAGAAAGGTGATGTGTTGAACACCCAAGAGCTGTACTGATAGAGCAAACCAGTGTTCTCCAACCCTTCGCAATATGCCAGATGCCCAAGAGCCAGATGTACCAGTACAGTTTCTCCGTATAGACGGGCCCAGTACTGCCAGCTTCTTGACAAAGATCACACACCCTATTTAGTACTACAAAGAAAAGTCTAGGAGGAGTGAACAGACACACACACTCTAAGCACACGCCTGAGAGATAAAATCTCAGCTATGGGAAAAACAGCTGGAAGCCTTACTATTGCATTCCGTGGGGACAGCGTCATATTCTGTGCCAAAGCAGGCCTACACTGCATTCACCAAAGCTGCTCCTACACACTTGGACATCCTGAAGCAGCATTAGATAGTCAGCTGCAGCAGTCCTAGCGTTCAATCAGTTGCTGATCTGCACTGTGAAAGTCTACAGGGCTCATAGTTACCTGCTATATGAGTACATCGCTATTTCTCATTCCTACGCCAAGTAGTTCTAGGCCTTCTTAGCCTTCAACCCCCAACGTATACCCAACT
>NW_009226391.1:38759-53126 GCF_000690835.1 Fulmarus glacialis | reverse complement strand
CCCTTTCTTCCCCTTTCCCATTATCCCTTAAGAGCCAACACCTGCATGGCCATAGAGTACGTGTTAGGTCAAAATTTCCAGTGAGCAGACCTTTTAAGTTACACACTGCAGCAGGGATTTGGGTTAAATACAGTAGGACTGTAAATCCTTAGATCCTCAGTTTTAGGCTGTGAAAGACAGTCACCTACTACACTGGTACAGTGCCTAGAATAATGTACTTTTCAGGTACAATATAATATAAAAATAATAGTGTATAATGCAGTATAATACTATGAATAATAAAATGAAGCGCTAAAATTAAAGCCAAAATTGACATTTAGGTGGGTAATAGAAAGAGGTAGATATGGGTGTACATCCTCCCCTTTTGCAAGAAAGCACTGTGAGAACAGACATGAACCTACTACTCCTGTTAGATTTGTGTCACTGACAGTGACTACAGAGAAAAAAGGGGCAGTAATTTCAATCCATACTCTCAGCAGATATACCAAATGATATTATATGAAGCATGGATGATGTGGGGTGGTGAGAGGGAAACCAGTGTGCAATGTCCGCTTTTCCCAAAGCCTTGGCAGTCACTCAAATGGGGGAAAAAAAAAAAAAAAAAAAAATTACCCTTTGCAACTGGGACAGATCATCTGTGTGCAAATAGTGGCTCTGGTGCATAGAAATAGTCAGGAATTTGGGACATTAAATACTTTTCATCAGGAAATTATCGTTCCAAAAGATTTATTCAAAAAGATAAACATTTCATGAAGATATCCAGCTTGGAGTTTTGAATCTGAACCTCCTCATCTGAAGTGACTGTAATAAGGACAAGCTATTTGGAGGGTAAATCTTGGGGGTTTTTCCCCTTCTGGGGAACAGCCTTAAAATACTTTTCCTTTTTTTTTTTTCTTTTTTTTAATCCCTGAAAATTTCAATGGGATGGGAAAATTGTTTCCTGCCCAGCTCTCATGGTGAGTGGCTGGCAAATGATAGCAAGACACAGAATGCAAACAGCTGGATTCAATCACTGCACTTAGTAGATCCATGA
This sequence comes from Fulmarus glacialis, assembly GCF_000690835.1. NCBI lineage: Eukaryota > Metazoa > Chordata > Aves > Procellariiformes > Procellariidae > Fulmarus > Fulmarus glacialis. The sequence goes on along the minus strand of NW_009226391.1, from coordinate 52,093 downwards.
AATGTGGTTGTGGATGCACCAGATACTTTAAGCACCAGTAAAGAGAGTTCTTCCAGACTCCAGGACAGACATCTGGCACTAACGGAGTTACGAGACTATCAGGGAACATGGCACATCACACACCCAATTAACAGACAGATGAATTAATCACACTATAATTAACACAGATGTGTAATGATCTGTACTCCGCTGTCTTTAGAGATAAATACTCAGATACAAGAAGACACTGCAGATCCCTGAACTGTCCTACTGAGATACTGGTACTTAACAAAAAATAAAACCAAAGGCACTGTCACACCTTTCTGAAAATACAAATATGTGTTTCTACAGTAAAGCTATTTTTAGGAGGAGCATTACCTAACACTTTTCACTAGCAGCACAATTCAGTGGAAAATCATTACATGTAAAAGAAAAGACATCTTCTAAAGACAGACGCACAGATTTAACCTCAAAAGAAATGTATTTCTACCCTTCAGTCATCTTGCCTTCTAAAATCCATTACTTTAAGTATAACGTATATACGTCCCACCACATTACTGAAGTTGATGGTTAGGATAAGTGTTTTCACATCATTGTGTAATAGAACAATATTTTCAAAGTCATATTTTATTATTTTTTCCCTGATGGTGTTATCAGACACAAAAGATTCCAGTTTGAATGAAAGGTCAAGAAGTGCATGAAACTTAAAATATAAACGTATGACAAATCTTTGTAATTGCCAGCTTCGCTACGTGACACACACACACACACAAAAATTGAATTTTTATAGACATGGGAAAAGTTATGTTAGCCAAAGGGTTTTTGTAAGCTTACTTAAATAAGGTGCTTTATATCATCAGTTAGGATCCAACAAACAGATGTACTTTAATTTTTTTTTTTTTTATTTTAAAGAACTGCTTTTTCATGTAGGTTGTAACTAAGCAAGGGGTTGGTCTAGATTACCTTCAAAAGTTCCTTCCAACCTGAACTGTCCTGTGATCCTATGAACTGACTTCTCTAAGTTTAAAGCCTCTGAAAAGAATGAACTAGTAATTTGACTACTAGGGGTTATATATAATGGAAAAAAAAAAAAAAAAAAAAGAGGCAGAGTAATTTCAACAGCACCAAAACGTAACACTGGCCCTACAGCAGTCTTCAATGCTGCAGCTCCCAGATAACTGGGCAAATGACCCAAGCAGCAGGAGCTCGGTGTGCCAATGATGAGCTCCACAGGGATCATTACCATGGCCTCTTCACAGCCACCCCTTCTGCCACAGTGAAAGGCCACAGAGCGATCCCAATTTTTTCAAAACCCAGTATAATCAGAGCAGGGATAGAAACCCGTTTGTAAACTGGTGAATGTGTGATCAGGATACGTTACTGCAGGTCTGGAGGACCTAAAGTGACTTGCAGAACAGATTTCTTAATGTAGGCAGGATTTTATATGACTGTACTAGACAGGTCTGTTTTCACTTAAAGGCGGAAAATTAATGTCTAAGAATAGGAATTAATAAACTAATTTAACAATAACCACAAAACCTTTCCATTGAATGAGAAAAGGCTTTATAATTATGAAATAATAGTTTCCTGTTTAATAATCCAAGTCTATATGAAGGAGTTTAATGAAGCTAAGATGCAGTAGCTTTTTGTCTGCAAGTGTTATACCAGAAAGCTTTCTGAAGAGGCTTTCCTGTACATGGCACTGAAGAAGTGGGAAAGTGATGTTTCAATCAGGGAGGCTTCTTCCAGCTGCTTTATGTGAGCTTATCTTCTCAGAGTTTCTCTCCTACACTCAGTTAAAATGTAAGACAAAACTCAAAGAATTAAAAATTGTTAACAGAATTGTTATCAGCCCTTGTTTGATCCTTGTGTGTGTAATAAAACAACGTGATGCTACAATTACAGCAGGTTTTGCTAAACTAAACAGAGGTTGAGTAAAACATAAACAAGACAAGCAGGCACAGAGACTCTATTGAACCGCTGTCCTGCACAATTTACATTCTTCTCTAATCCCCATTGCGGATCCTATACTTTGCATCTATACCTTATCCGAAACATATTTTGCTTTTCTGCTCCTTCGTCCCTCCTTTTGCTAGATAAAGAGAGTGAGAAAAACAAGCAAAAGAAGTGAGAGTTGGGAGGATGTATCAGGGTATGCTGGAGATTTGGGGATATAGAATGATGTCTCTGACAAATTTGCTCATTACAGATGAAAGGTGCAGTTCAAATGAATTATGGAGGTCATTTCCTCACAAGCACATTTAGTGTTTTTTCCACATCTCACATGAATCTACCATGTACTATTTAAGGGAAATTATTTTTATCACATTTATTTGTGCATGGTAAAAAATTACATCCAATGTTTTGCATTCAGCCTTACTTTAAACAGCATTGTCGTCTGACTTTAGAGGACACACATACATCACAGAAAATAATTAACCAATTCACTGCTCTCCAGAGAATTAGATGCTAAGAGTACATGCATGCTACACTGCCCTGGGTATGAAGTCTGCAGGTCCTCCCACTCTCTTAATTACTGGAGAGTACCTGCCTAAAGCAGTAAGCATACTACAGAAAGAGCTCTGATTATATACTCAATACTAATGACTTAAAAATATGCTGAACTCATGTCTAAAAGTCAGAATAGAAGCACCATTTTGCTGAATCTTAAGAAATAGATGCAGAGACCAGAGTCCTTGCCCCACACTGTAATATCACTCACATACATTACAGTTAAAAATATGATAAACAAGATAGGAAAAATGAAGAGAAGTATAATTTTTCTAAACAGATTAAGGAGTTAAGATGTCTTTATTAGTACAAAGTGTCAATGACCTTCCTCTACCCCCAGCACACTTGCCATCTTTCATTTACTTCCTGGGAGTTGGGAGAACAGTGATTCTGTACTTAATTTTTGTAACACATAATTTCACATATACTGTTTAGTGGCTGCATTACTAATGTTAAGCATCTGTATCTCCACCCCATTCACAAATGCAGGTACTCAAATATGTTCAGGTATAAAGGTTCTTTAAAGTTCACATTTCAAGGCAAGCTTTTGGCATACGAATGTAAATGACCCAATAGAAATGAAAGGAAAAATATGTTTTATGTAATAGCAGCTTAGAAAAGCAGGACCATATCTCTGATCATGAAATTCAAAGTAGATACTTGGCAGTCTTGACTGGGATCCTACCTATAGTATTCCCCAGTTTGCTGACACTGTATATGCTGCTGTACTTGTCAAAACATTCAACAAAAGCATTCAACAGGCACCGGGAAGAGAGAACACTGCAGAACATCAAAGCACCATTATTATTGCTCCGATTTTACAGCAAACTCCAGGTGTTTATGGAGCATGGCACTCCAAAAAAGAACATGCAAGACCTGAAAACAGTGCTGAAACACAAAGCTAAAGGACACCTGCATGTTTCTTAAACCCCTCCTGAGTACTTCGATGCTTAACTGCAAAGGAAGACTATCAACTCCTTTAAGTTCCTAATTATACTTCCACAGATGAACTACACACAGAGAGCGGACTCTGAAGATGCATCTGAAGATTTTGACAGTATTCATGTATTAAAAATACTTCATGTAGTTTAGGATTTTAAGAACTTCAACAGAAAAACACCCATTAGAATCTAGAAAGATGATAATATTGAAGCACTTTCCTCCTAGTATTTCACCGAGAGGTGGAAGACATACCTTTAATAAGATAACAATAATAGCCCAGAAGTAGTTCCTCTAAAAAAAAAACAAAAAAAACCAAAAAAACAATTCAATTAAAAATGAGAGCCTACTTGGGCTATTGAGCTCTCTCTCACAACTTTCATTGCTTACATGAGCAATGACTCATTAAAAACCTGAATGGTAGCTGGTATCTGAAGGACCTCTTGTCATACTCGAGTACCTCCGCACCTTTTAAAAATGCACATACTTGTGACTGTTAAAATGAAACAGCAATCATGGGATCAGACACATCCTGGACAGACAATGGTGAAATATAACTGTAATCATTGCTAAACAAACAAACAAACAAACCCAAAACAAAAACCAAACAACTGAAGAAAGTTAAAATACTGTCTTTTAATATTCAAAGATTGTTCGTCTGAGACATTATTCTGAAGTATCATATGACACCATGCAAACCAAACTAAAGTCTGCAAATTCTTGGGGGGGGCGGGGGGCAGGGGAAAAAAAAAAAAAGGAGGCAATAATCAAGGATACAAGCCAGGACAAAACTGGATTTTCTGAGAAGGAAAAAGTTTGTGGTCAAGGCACATGATTTGCAGCCAGGAAATCTGACTTTTATTCCCAGAACTGCCACAGACTCCTCGCCTCTCTCAAAAATGCCTTTCCAAAGCTGTAAATGCAGAAACAAATTAGAAAAAAAAAGATGATGATAAAAAAAAAAGGGGGGGGGGGTATGTTAATCTAAATTCTTTGGTACTCCAAATACTATTGTGGATAGTTGGTTAAACTAGTTAGTTCCCTGGCAGTCATGGCTTTCTGTGTTACTGTCACCTAATGCATGGCATCTGAACTTGCTGGCTTCGTGCCACAAGCCCCTATACATCTAGCCGCTACCCCAAAAACACAGACGTAAGGAGTGTGTAAATATGCAGACAGATACATGGAGAAAAAGCTAACAATGGCAGTAGGTACTTGAAATTTTAAGTAAAATCGTTCATTTCTCATTATCACTAAGGTTGGATGTAATCCGATTTTACACATCTGTGCAGCAAATCAGGCATAGCAACGACTGACTATCTGCCACAACGCAGGTGTAAGACTAGCTACTGTGGGAAAGACTGCTCTCCAATTTTGACCAGGAATCCTGTTTCAGCCTTGTTTTTTCCAAATTAAAACTTTTGTTAAGCTAATACATTTTAGCAAGTTATAGCAGTTATACCAACAGGCATTTACCACTGAAAATACTTCTCTGAAAAAGCCCCAACTGCCAACAGGTATGAGGTGAGAGCTGAACTCCTGGAGAGTTAAGGCTATCTAAAAATGAAATTTGTTCTAAATTTTTAAGTACTAAATGGGTTAGCACATGCTTGTATGAATCTGCATCTTGTGGAGAAAATACAAAGTGCTCAGTGCCAAATGTGATGTCAAGCCCCCAGTGTGGAAGTAAATCTTCTAAAGTTTTCACTCATCTGCTAGATGACCTCTTATTCACTTAATCTTAGAAAACTTTCTAATTTTCAAAGCAGTGCTGGAAGTTATTAACTTTCATTTCTTGAGCCTTTAAAAAAGTAAACTTTGCTAAAATTCTAATGGAATCATTTGCAGTTATGATAAATAGTCTCTTCCTTTAATCTACTGAATTTCCTTTCTCTCTTTTTTTTGGCTGAGCTGAGAGTGTCGTTTGGAAGATTCTTTTCAGCGTTTCCACCATGCACCAGTAAGAGTTGCCAACGAAACACAAAGAAAGAGAATGCTGCTTCTCTCCAGCTCCCCAGCTGTCAGGACAATAAGTTTTGGATTACAGGGGTAAGTACTGTATCTTATTCAAGAACCAAAGTCACTTTTCTAACCACTTCAGAAAAAAATTCTGCAAAAGAATGCATTCAACAGCATTTATGAGGTTGGGTTTCAGGGAAATTAATTAATAAACATTCTCCATTTTAGAGATCAAACAGTCATAGCGAAAAATGTCAGTACTGCCTGTACTAAAATGAAATATGCACAAATAATCCTTGATTTGGAGGACTGTATGATGAAGCTGAACAGCTCATTGAAATAAGTCCAGCGCACCGATATGAGCGAAACACCACTTGTCTGAAGATAAACAGGAAGGGTCTGCGATGTTATAGTTTATTAGACTTTGAAAATTAGGTAGAATAAACATCTTTTGTGGTGGGTTAAAGAGATGCCAGCTGGGCAAGATTGCTTTGGCCAAGAGAAAACAATCAAAAGTAAAAATTATGGAAAGTGGTCAATTTTGCTCCAAAAAAGGGCATAAATATCTGCAGATAAAACACTGCGCTTAATGAGAAGAAAAAAAGTTGCTGTAATGCCAAAATTTCCAGCGTTGTCTTCTGTCACATGGGCTGTTCTTATTCAGAGTGTGCACTGCTCTGAAATGATCTAATTAAAGCAAGAATGATAACAATCCCATAAAACTCTCAAGGAGAGGGTTAGGAGAAAAGAAAAGACAAGACTTTATTCTCTGTAAAAGTCTTGAATAACTGCAAATTAAAGATATGTGCCACTGAAACAGCCATGAGTGACCAGAGTATCACGTTGGTCAAAGCCTATGTTTCTTATTCTTCAAAGAACCAAGCTTACTGAAACATGAAAAAGGTGAGTTCACCATCAGATCATCATTTCACTTTAAATCAAGCGAGGGGGAATATATGTCTGGCACAAATGATTCTGATTTATGAGCATTATAGTGTCTGTGCGCATTTTATCTGAAAACTGGAAGCCATGTGACACCTTGCACTGAACAAGGGATTCCTCAAATTTTAACTTTTTGTTCAAAAATACTGAAGAAAAACAACAAAACAGTGCAACTATACGCAATTCCCAAACATATTCACTAAACCATTTCTGCTGCTCTCTTCTGATTATTAGCCATAAGCTGATAACTGATATTAATGAATTCAAATTATATTCTTGTATTATTGTGACCGACAACTTTGCTCTTGGCTATTGTTCAGGCAATATGTTGGATGCCTGTATTTCTGAAAACCTTTTCCAGTCTGAATATGTCCTTTTCAGAATGAAACCAACTGCAGCTCCCAGAGCTAGTAAAAGATCTATGGCCACTTAATGCTCACAATTTCAAAGGTTTAAACACAGTTTAAAGAGGAGCTTTTCCTCTCTACTCCCTAGATCATTCTCCAGAAATGTTTTCTTTATACTGTCAGCTAATAAACAGTTCTTAAGAATATTTGGAGAAAATATTCACAACAAAGTGTGCATAAAGAATAGAAGCAATTTCATTTCAGCAACATTTCTGAGAGCATTAAGATTGACTGAAGAAAGCTGGACTTCAGCTCTTGCAAATTTACAGAAAGCACGCAGGGCTGACCGGTTTAAAGCAGACAACACACAGAAGCAGTCATGCAAGGTGGTCTTATATTTTACCAGCTGGTCACTATAGCAATGTAAAAGCAAGTAGCATCACTGCCTAAAAGGTTTTTTTTTTTCTTCTTTCTATACACTTTTTACTATCTTCTAAAAAAAAAAAAAACAAAACACAAAAAACAAACAAAAATACCCAAAACAAAAAAACCCCACCAAACAACAACGTAGAAATATTTTTCATGGTTTGAGGTGCCTGACGCCTTCCCAGCTGTAATCACAGAGCAATACAATACTCAATGTTTCAGTACACCAACTGTGCCAAACAGAAGCATGACAGTTTTCAGCCACTGCTACAAATCAGTTGGAAGGACATTTTTGGTGCTTTCTAATGCAGATGCAAAGAAAAATCATTATGTTTGATTTTATCCTAAGTTCTTTCATGACAAGAAGTGTTGCCCTTATACTCCTAGTAGAATTTCAGATGGCAACTTCATAGCAGGGCCCAGCTGTCTCTCAGTGACAGGAACAAGAGTTTTATCATTCATTTTCCTGGAACCAAAAATAAGGCCAGGAATTGGGCAAAACCAGACAGGGTTGTAAGACATCTTATCTGCCAAGTTTTGATGACTGGATTCCGGGCTTCAGCTTAGCTGAAATTCTCGTGACTTGAGGGACATGTGTGTCAACTCAGTGTTTCTCGTTTAGTATTGCTTTCTATTCCAAAGCGCACAACAAACCGTCACAGATGTTAAAAATGTCTAAACTTTCAGGCACTTCATGCTCATCTGAATTCTTTCTTGTGGAAGATCCTAGACACATTATTTCATATTTTTGGGTTTGCTGTGCAGGAAATACAGACATAAAATGGAAAGAGGATTTTTTAAACATCTGTCCCTCTCCTGAGGCTTTACATGTTATTTACTGATGTCCTGAGCCAATAGCTTTGTTTCCTCATTGTAAATTAAACACCAGTGGATATTTAGTCAAAGAATTGTCTCTTGTAATTATTTTGCCTTTTTTTTTTTCCTTCCATTGTTTAAAAAGTGTACATCTAACTACTTTATTTAAACTGGAATGCTACTCTAAATGGACAGGAAACACTTTTAGTCCTGAAGCCTGCTCCAGGTCATAATGAAGTAAATGGAAATCCTGACAGAAACTTCAGTGGCAGCTGGATGGAGCCTGTGTTCGTAACATTGAATTATTTTGAAAGCATAGACACAATAAGATGTAGTAAGAAACCAGAGAAATTATAGTTCAGTAGTAAAGACACGTGTTTTGGATCAGTTCCTCCCTCTACCACAGACTGTCAGTGTTTTGCTTTAGTCCAGTGTCACAGTCTATACCCTGTGCAAATACAAGGCTGGGTGGGGGCATCATTTCAATGGAGGTACAGCAACGAAAACACCTGAGGATCCATCCAACTGATACCCTGCAGATACTATTACAGGATTCACATGTTCTTCTGTGCATTAAAAAAGCAAAAGCCTCAAGATAAACATATCTGCAGAAAAGGAAAATACAGAACTTAGTTTTCAGCAACACGCTGTGCTGTAGTAACCTCCAAGCATCCGTTGGAATGATGGAAATTATCAATAGGAATAATTCAGGAAAAACTTTAAATTTCACTAATCTTTACATATTAATGTGTACTTAATAGCTGGAATCTACTACTGTCAGCTATGTAAGTTGCTAGCAAGAAGTACAACCAGAAACTGAAATAAAGAGAAACATCAGACAAATGTACTGAAGGAGAGAGAGGTGTGGTACAAGAGTTATGGTTGTTGGCACATCTGTGAAATACCAGCCTTTTAATAGTGTGGGAAGAATAAGAGCATCAGGAGCAGCAAATGAAAGTCAGCTTGGTTGCATTATTCCATTCAAAGAAAAATGTACAGCCTTTCAAGCAGGGACCTTTGCCATTGGGCAAGGATAGACCTTTAAGCCTGATTTTCCAGTTACCTTGGCTCTTCCAGGAGGAAGGCAAGAAGGGAAGAATGAGAAAACCTATAATGCTTATGCATAAGTGCAGCTGACCCTCCATGAAAGTATGTGAAAAATGTAGGAAGAAGTCCTTGGCCCAGCAGCTCTTTCACAATCTCCCAGAAAGCAAAAATGCTGAACTGCCAAAGCTGTTCAACACTCAGATGTAAGGAGAAAGAAGGCAAAGCAGAATGTCTTTCTGTTATCCTGCAGTCAATAAGCAGTATAAGCAATTTTCTTTGAGACTTAAGTGGAATTTACAGTAGCATAAGCCTTCCCTTGTGAGTCCAGCCCTTCAATCCTCTAAAAGATCATTGCAGTTTAGCCCTATTGGCATTTTCAGTTGAGGAGCCAACCGCTGAAGTACTTACCGAGTTGAGGTTTTTCTCAAAGGGAAGAATTTCAAACTGAAAGTTGTTTCAAGTTCGAAGAAAAATGAGAAGCACTTAGTTTGTCTACTTAGGAGTACCTTTGGAAGTACACAAACAGGGATTCCCCAGAGAACCAGCCTGTAACTACTTAGATGTCCTGGGGACATCTAGGGCCTCTGCCCCTCTAAGAGCAGCATAGATAATACCAAACCTATGCCTATCCTTCCTGTTACCATTTGTGAAGTCAGATTTATGAGATTTGGAGCTGGTCTAAGTCTTTTTTTATATATTTCTGTAGCCCTGTTACGTTATTCTAGCTCACAATTGTCACTCTCAAATGCATTTTTTCCTATGGGAGGTGGACATTAAAACCTGAAGATTTTTACATTTTGGATGTGTGGAAGAAGCTGAAATCCCATCCTGCTTTATTATACTTCTTAAACAAGGTAGAGACCAGAGCTTATAATAGAGCTTATAATGTTTATAAACCATTTTATTTAAAATTACTCCATGCAGACTGTAGTTTTTCAACTAGAAATACGCATACATGTATCAGTTAAACAGGTATTTTCATTCTGGAGTTTTTTTACATATTTACAAGCCTCATTAGCTCCCTGCTTTCTCTACCTCTGGCCGCAGTTTTAAAACCATCTGCAAATTTCTCCTTTCAATGACTTGTCAGTGCCTGCCCACTTACTCAAAAATCAGCAGAACAGGCTCCTAGGTCAACAACTAACAATGGTAACTTCTGTTTTCTACAATTCCCGACCCTATCTTGCATTCCTAAAATACAATGGGGATTTTAGATACTCAAATCTTCTTACTTGCACAAAGAAGAATAAAACAGCAACATGCTGTCGGCATGTTTTTCTCTCTGAGCTTAGCGATTCAATCAGGAAATTCCCCAAAGTGATGAGCTTAAAAACGGGGGTTTGATACTCTTGTTTCTCCCTTACAGATTAATGGAGCAAAAACGTTATTCATATTTATATATAAATTTTCATTTTAAGAGCAAGCAGGAATTTCTTGGAAGAGCATTGTGTTCTGTCAGCAATTAAAAAGCTGGTTACTGAAGATGATTTCTCAGGGATTTTGTTTGTCCCCTCCGTGCAGGCAGGCGCGCACGTTAGCCCCAGCCCCGCTGCATCTCCCTGCTGCTGCCCAGCCCGGGAAGGGACCCCCGTGCCGCAGCCCGCCCAGAGTTGCGCGGGCAGCAGCCTCTCAGCCTCCCGGGTCCCTCTCCTCCGCCCAGGGCACACTCCTCACAAACCCCCTAGAAATGAATCCCCTCGGAGGGCTGCACCTTTCTGCCAAGCCTGGCTGAAGCAGGCCGTCGGGTCTCGAAGCTATAGCAGGGAAAATGGCAAAGAGCACGATCAGGCACACAATATTTAATGGGGAAACCGGGCTGAAAACATGTTCTGGTGCTCACAAGAATGAAAGGGGAGAAACAGAAAAAACGACGGAAGGCCAAGCCCTTGCCCCGGCTTTGGCAAGCACAAAGCCCCAAGTCCTCATTTTCACGGGTAACTGGTGAAGCGCAAGGAATGCAACATGGGTCAAATGAGTTAGGAGCAAATCCCAGCAAAGGCGACGGCTCTCTGGTACTTCACAGCCTGCTCAGAAACTTCAGCTACTGCAGCGGTACCAACAAAGCGTTCTGCAAAACTCCTCTTCCCATCCTTCTCCTTTTTTTCCAGATAACGAGAAAAGCATAAAAAGTTCTCCCAGCTGAAAGGAGAACACTGACACGGAGCAAATAGGTACTGCACATTACATTTCGGTTCCTGAGCATCTCTCGCTTAGTTTTGGTGCTAAATGGGATGCATTCAGTAGGAATTGTCCTCCTTTGAAAACGTCACCGCGACTGATGACAAAGCTGGAGAAGATAAACATCGCAAAATGCTGTCAGGGGAGATGTAGGGGATACATATTAACTTTGATGTAAGCCTTTTATGGCATACATAAAAATAAATGATCTTAAAAGTTAATACCAATCACTGAGCACATATATGTGAAATCACAAGAGCCATCAGTGAGTTATAGATCAGCATCTGAGTAACAGGACCCATGCGTTACAGCTTTGGATAAATCACATTTACATAATCCAGCTGTGCTTCTCTGCACATATCTCTGCAAAGCATCATTTCATTATCAAGACTGTTTCTCCCTGTGAAATGTAAATCTTGCAGTAAGGGGCCTGCTGAGATGCAGGGCTGAGTGACTCCACCACGCTAATTAACAAACAGGCAGGCTCAATCTCAAAGTAAATGTCGATCTTTGTGATTAGAGAAATTGCTGCACTGGCATTTTCTTTACTACCTAAAGAAAGCAACTTCAGAGTCATTCTTTTCTTTAACTGCCAAACTACAGCACACTCTGGGCCTCGGCTACTGTTCAAGTTTGTCCCCCTTCTTATTCGCTCTATCATTACCCCGATTTCCTCATTTTCTCCTTTTTAAAAGAAAAATATTATAGGGTAACATTATAGTATGTGTATACCTATATAGGCATAATAGGCATATATTTTTATTATTGAAAATAATAAAATTAAGTGTAAGACAAAGGAAGACGTTAAGACATAAGAGTCTAGAAAGCAATCATACTGCAACAAAAGCAGGCTTGGGAAGGGGAAGGAGAATAGAATAAGCTAGAGCTTGCTCTAGCTCACGTCAGGGAAAAGACATCACCTAGCACATAACAAAGTAAACCACTATTATTAGCCATCCCATGAGTGATTTAGAAAGATAATTTTCTTGCAGTTCAAAGAATGGAAGCACATAGTTTTGAAACCACCAGCTTGCTTTTTTTCCTTACTGTCTGAAAGCGTTTTCCATGAAAATTTTGTTACCAAACCTTTCAAACAAAGCAGCTGCAACCTGAGATGCTTGCTCTTTCTCTTCCCAGGACAGAGACACCCAAGGGCAGTGCAACCTATTTCATCGCCGTAGGTAGATATGTCGGGACCCACTGCCTCCAATTCCCCTCCCAGGTGCTTTCCACACCAGTCGCATCACTACATTTGTGGCAGGATCCCCATTTCCACCAAGTTCCTACAGGCACAGTGGGTCAGGCACAGGAGCCATCGTTTAGCATTGGTGCAAATTACTTTGATAAACAGAAGAGTGGCATTTGGTTTTGCCTGTAGCTCTTAGGATTACAGGCACCAATTCTCTTCCCCACACACGCAGAAGTGGAAAGCAAGCCAGGCATGTAGGCATGGAGGGAGGTGCTGTGCGCTCCCCTGGCCTGCATCACCGGGGCTGAGAACCCCAAGTCAGACCTTGAAGTACAGCCTTGGGGTCTGATCATTACTGTGACAGAAAGGGGCTACTGTCATGCAGAACTTCTTCAAATGCTTTTTCTAAATCAGGAATGGATGAACATCTTATGGGATGTGCCTTTGATTCAGTGCTGTGTATGAAGATGCTTTAAGACTGACTCCTATAGATATTTGTTCCAAGAACCAGACTGTGAGTTTGTTCCTCCTGAAGATTTGATCCATTCTTGTTTTAAAGCCAAACTATTCTTCATGTATAATTTGTAAGTTTTATACCAAAATGGGAAACTGAAAGCAGGATAGGACCATTTTTACTGATCAGATACTGGATTTTAAGGCTTCAGACCAGTCTAGCATTTGTATGCTTCCTTGGTTGGTGAATAGAAGTAGAAAGAAATCTCTACACCAGCTTCTCTCCAAAACTCCTGTGCTGCATTTCCTCTTCCATGTTGAAATTTGCTCCTACTTAAGCCACACATAATCCCATCCTCTTTCTTTACTGTTTATGAATGTCAGTCGCCCTCAGCCATGAAGCATTTATTCACTCAAATGACTCCTTGAACTGCGCTTCACCTGGCGACAGATTTTCAGGGATGGTCTTTGAATCTCTCTCTTAAAAGGCTCACATTTGGGTTACATTGCATTCACAGGGTAAGGTTCTGTATCTTCTCAACTTTTTG
>NW_009226391.1:18768-38728 GCF_000690835.1 Fulmarus glacialis | reverse complement strand
GGAAAGAGCTCAGCAGGTGAGCTCTTATTTCACATTCAATGATAAAATTGGCTACACATACAGAAAAAAACGTTGGTCATAACATGCTAGATAAAGTAGCGGCAGCTCTAATTAGAGGAGTGACGATTCACTCAAAATCTACTTGACAAATAGCTACCAGAAAAAGAAACTTTCTAAATGTGATGATGTGCATGACAGTGTCAGGAATAGTTCCCATCTTAATTCTTGCTCGGTTTCAGCCAGCCAGAAATAAGTTTGTTCCTGAAGTAAACATACTCCCTTCCCCTCTACTCCCAAAATACTAAGATGATATCCAGTTCATGGGCAAAAGAAATAATCACTTTCCTTCTATTCTAATTAACTGGTACTGCCATGTCTTGAAAACTCCTCTTGTCAAAACATGTGTAACTTGTAGCAGTTTGCTATTAGTAATGATGTTAACAATGACCTGTCAAATTAACTAAAAACAAGTGAATTGGGATTGCTTGTGATACAGACAGAAAGCCTGATGGGAATGTCAAAACTAACAGAATAGTTTCAACTCTGGTGGTCTTCTAGGATTATATACGACATACTTTGAAAGGTCAGAAACAGTTAATCAGCTTAACATAGAAGAGTCGACCAGAATCGTCTCTTCAGAAAGATTTCTAAACAATATACATGCCTTGGTTTCTAAAAAAAAAAAAAGAAAAAAAAAAGCTTATTATGAAAAATATCTATGGTGCATTCTGACATATTCTGTTATAATCATATGTTCCTCACTACAGACCTGTCTAGACATAAAAATATATATGGAGTTTATAGAAGGACCATGATTCATTACACCAATTCACCACCACACCAGAGTAACTGGTTTATGTTCCTTAATTCAATGAATAGAAGATTTTGATTAATAAAATATTTCTTGATCCTGGGGTTTTCTTTAGGAATGAAAGGGTTTTCCAATACACATTACCACAGAAAGGCAAATAAAATCTCCAATAAGAAAAACATCCAATGGCAGCTTTAGGAGCATATACACAAAGATCTGAATTTAAACCTCTAATTGTTTTGAATGCATAGCCCCTAATCTCCTGCCTAGAAGGAATGCTCCTCTTTGTCCATCCTTGTTTCAAATACAGATATGTAACAAAGAAAAACTCAAAACCAACAAACCAACCCCCCTCAAAGTATATGCATTAAAATCTACATCAGTGAAAGGGGTTACACATTTTCTACCTAAATGTAATACTGCCAAATCTGCAGATTTTAATTATGTATTTTCTTAAAGCCAAATTTCATATTAAAATATAATGGCATGTCATTACCAACGATACTATAAGCTGGCAGGATTCTAATAATACATTTATTATTAAATTACGAAATACAAATTTATCTCCTTTTTCAATACATGCAATAGATTTACAAGGACATATTCTTGCACTATATGGACTTCATAAAAGCACCCCAAAACATTCCAGTTTTCACCGCCTTGGAGATAGAAAAGTGGGCTGAGGTTTATGTCTAAGACCTGCCTCTGGGTCACAAAAGGAGAATTCAAAAGAAAGAGACAGAGTTAGTTGCTAAGAGACCACAGCTACTGAGCACATGCTGTTATCTAATGGCATGCAATGAAGGCTTTCCAGTGAGAGAATCTGTAATGCATCTCTACATACCAATAACGCCTGCCATTTACGGAGGGTAAAATACCATAATAACTGTAGAGGAGGCCCCTCATTGTAAGTTAAAGTGTACAAATGCCTAAATAAAAAAATAAAAGTCCTGAGGACTAAAATCCCTTGAATTTATTAATTCTCCATATGCTTTTGAGTTACGTAAGCAAACTCATCATTTGGTAAGTCACATCTCTGTTACTAATTTGCTGATATTAATCCTTATCTTATGATCAGCGATATAAACTTCCACGACACTGAAGCATGCGGAAGAAGGCAGTCAGTACCAGCTTGATAATTCCAGAACTAAAAGGGTTGTATGTGATGTTCGGATGACGGAATACCACTCTTGTCTACAACAAGCTTTTAACTGGCCGGGTCCTTGTTAGAAAAAGCCAGCTTTGGGCTTCACCCTGAACACAAAGCAACACTTAATGTTGGAAGCATCAAAAAGGCAAGCTATTTCAACATTTACCAGATTCAGATTACAAAACCCAAGAAACCATTTAGAACTCTATTTTCCATATTTATTCGACTTATTGCACTTAGAAGTTTCACCAAACTGCTGCAGGTATCTCAGGAATGTTGTTAGGAGAATGGGTGGCGTGGCTCCTGCAACTCCTTTGCTCTAAAATGTTTCAGATACATTTTCCCTTAAGTATAGTATTCCTTCTCTCTCCTTCCTCCCTTTCTCCTCCCTCCTCCCCAAAATTTTAATCTGTCTGAACATGCAAAAGAGAAGGCAGTCTAGGAGCTGGGAGCAATAACCAGCCATCCTAAACTAAGCCATTTCTGCTCAACCATCAGCGTCTGTAACTAGATTCAGCACTCTGAAAAGTGCTTCTCTATCCTCTGGCTATAAAAGGCCACTATATGACTAACTGAAACCAGTCACCGAAGTTGTACATGGCTACAATTCCGTAAAATTAATTGCACTCGTACTGTTGTAATCATAGAATCATAGAATAGTTTGGGTTGGGAGGGACCTTTAAAGGTCATCTAGTCCAACCCCCCTGCCATGGGCAGGGACATCTTCAACTAGATCGGGTTGCTCAGAGCCCCATCCAACCTGACCTTGAATGTTTCCAGGGATGGGGCATCTACCACCTCTCTGGGCAACCTGTGCCAGCATTTCACCACACTCATTGAGAAAAATTTCTTCCTTATATCTAGTCTAAATCTACCCTCTTTTAGTTTAAAATCATTCCCCCTTGTCCTATCAAATCTGGATTAGGTAACACACAGGGTTACCCAGATCCAGTACACAGATGTATACCCTGTTACTTAAATTTATTTATGAAATTTATGCAACTTAATGCTAGCAAAAACAGGTCGGTTGCTTACAGAATAAAAACCAAACCATCCTACTTCCACTGTTTTCCCTTGCAACATCACGCTAAAAAAGGTAACTTTAAAGTTGTCTTGGACACTGCCTTGGCAGAGAATCTTTTCCCAGCGCTGCTCTACCCCATGCCAGTGTCTTTTTCCAGAATAGAGTGGCCAGGAGAGTGAAGCTCTTGTTCCTGGATGTTAGCTGATGAATAATGATGCTCCCCTGAAGCTGCGAATCTGGTGTATGTTATTCATCCACAGAGCTACAATGGATATTTGCTTCTTAGCAAAATTATTGAACTAATAAAGTGTAATTGTTCCTTTGCAGCTATTGTGGTCAGTCACATATCCAGCTGTCATGAATGTGTACTCTATTCTCATGCCAAAATTCTCAAAGAAACAAAACATTGTGACATTCTTCTCTTAATGTGTGTGTTTAATTACTGATAAAAAGAATGGGAGTTATAGATGTGAACTAAAGAAAAATTCCGTGTATTCACCCAAATTAGATGAGATTCCCCCCCCATGAATTCCTGAAAGCATTAATTCAATTGCAAAATTTCCTTCGAATGTTCAGAAATAGAAAAAGCAAGATTTTCAACCTGTTCAATTCCAATACCTTTTTCACTCACCCAAAAAGGCTAACCAAATCTTCAGAAAACAAACAACCTTCATTATAAAACATATGCCTGTAATTCAGATCAGTGTCCACAATCGAGAAAAGGGGTGCAGAAAGGCAAACACCTTCTCCAGTCTAACACCAAACTCATAATGAAAAAGGCAATGAACCATGCATTTCATTTTCAAGAATATTCAATCAGAATATTAAACTGCATTATGATTATAAGATGCTGCTAAAAAGCCACATCTGCCTTATATCCATAAAGTCTTTAAGTGATTTAATAAGTCAATAGCATTTCCACATTAAATCTACAAATACTTATATATAATCAACAAAATCAGCACGTGCGTGTGTGTTTATGTGTTTATGCATTTTAAACAGAACTGGGTTTATCTGTGAATAATAGTACTCCGAAAATGATCTTTGTAAGAGCAATAATCGTAGTTCTGACTCCACCATAGTCATTCCAAAACCTCCATTTGCTTTTAAAAGGTCCATCTCTCTTCCAAAGGTACTAAATATAAATGTACTTATAAGTATATGTATAATTATATTCTTAGATAAATAAAAGAATAAGCCAAGTGTAAGTAAAAGTACTGAAATAAGGCCCTATAACTAGAGCTTCCACTTCCACTTCTGTCACGAAACAACGCTTCTTAAAAAGGCGATCATCACATGCATCAAATAAACTCTATAAAGTTATATTGCACTATTGTGAGGAACTACCCCAGATTGTCTGTCTTCAGATAATGTTTTTCATAGTGCTAAACCGATATGCTATAGAAAGCATCTGTTATTTTGCATTTCTGTAATCATTTAAATTATGAGAAAACTGCATGTTTGTTCCAACAGAAGCAAATGCCTGACCTAAGGTTTGGGGTTCGTTTGCGTTTTTTGGGTGGAGGAGAGGAGTGGGATTTTCTTAATCTTACTGTAGCGGTTGAGATTATAAGGGAAAAGGACTGCTTAAGTAATGTAGACCAAGCAAAACACACCTTTGAGAATTCAGCACATTACACACAACCACATTACGTACATAACGTGCATTCTTTGTAATAAAGATCTATATTCCAATTAAGCAGTTAAAACCTTTCCTGAGCAGGTTACAAATCCCTAAAAATGTTGCACAAACTGAAGCCACTTTGAACTTCCTATGATGGATTGCACGTGGAACGCTTTGCAAGGAAGCTGGGGCCAACACCTGTTCTAATGAAAAAGTTGAAGTTACTCAAAGTTTCTGGCTCTGGAAACTCAATTTCATAGAGGTTCTTTGACTTGTGGCCTTGAATTTTCATTTTCCACAATTTGACACCAAAGAATACTTCTAACGCAATAGTTCAGACATCTGAAAAAACTAACAGAATCCGCACAGGACGCTATTGAGCTACAGGCTTCCTGCCAAAAGGTTTGACTTGTATTCCTATGCCATAGAATGAAAACATTTTTCTGTCTTTTCGTCAATTTATAAACTATCTCTTCACAACAAATGGAAAAGATGTATTTACACTGTATTACTAATGGAACTTTATGTCCTGGAATTCTTACATTGGTTACAAACAGTAAGATACTGAAAGCAGCAGCATTTAACCAATCTCAGTGAGAAAAAGCACTAATCTTTAATGAACAAATAGCAGGGAGAAAAGGCACGGGCACACACTAGTCATAACAACTGCATTTAGGGTCTCTCTGCCGCTAGCTGTCACAAAGACCAAAGAGGAATAGAGCAGATTTATTGCTATGCTCTTGCAGAGGCTAATCACTAATTCTAGCTTGAAATGTTTTGGATGGTTGATTTTGTCCTATTACCAGACACGAAGTCATCAGCCACTACAGAGAATACAAACACTCTGTGGCAGATACGATATTCCCAATCAATTACCAGGCAGCAAGAGGACCTAGCTCAGCTGCTCATAATTTCAGCTATTCACCAGCAGATGGGACTTAGAGCATATTAGGATTTCAGCTAATTGTCATCCTTGCATATAATGCATTGAAAAGTTCATTAAAAAACCCCAACAAAATAACTAGAGAGGTTCAAGAAAGCTCACATAAAGCTCAGTAAAAAATTTTGACAAATACCTTCCGAGTGTCAGGTAGAATCTGATTTCATACAGAACAGAAACTGATGGAGAGACCAAATCTAACCAAAAGTCAGCTCAAATTCATGCACAGAAGAGCTATTGAATCAGTTTGCCATTCCCTTAGAGGCCTGTGAAATTAACTGATGTTCAACACTTCAAAAAAAAAAAAAAAAAAAAAGGGCACTTTATTCTAACATCCTAAAAATGAGTTCAGGAGCCTACCTGGAGGTACCCAGGAAAGAGGCCAGAGACCCAGCACGGTGAAATTAATTTTCCTTTCAAGCCACCTAGTCTGATGAGCAGCTGCACACCCCCTAACACCTTGCAGCTACCACGCCTGAGACCCAGCTGAGGACGAGCACCCCGGCTCATTGCCTTTTCATTGCCATGACACCCTTGGCCTTCGAGAGCTTGCCAGAGGCAACGACAGTGGTGCAAAATGTTCATAACTACATATTGCACATGAGCCACCAAACAGGAATCAGTTTATTAGTGTTGTCAATCTACTTTGATAGGAACTGGAAAACCTACAATGAAAGGCTTTGTTTCCTGACTTTATATGAGGCACCTAGTTGTCAGGGTTATTTTTCCTCTCGGTATCTTACAGTTTGATGTTGAATACAATCAAGTTCCCAAACCCCATAAGCCCATGTGCATATGATCCCATACCCCCACTACGCATAAGTGACTGTTTAGTTTCAGATTACTGCCAATTAAAACACGAACAGAAGAAGAGGTCCAGGAAGGAGACCACGCTGCGCCAAGGTAGGACACATTTTATTCTATTTAAAATGGCTGTAGATACACTTAAATTGAGACAAGGAAAGCTGTGAGGTTTACATTTAAAGAGAAGGAATCAATCATCTTGCTGCTCAAGGGAAAGAAGGATTTAAGAAAATTGAAGTAGCACAGCTGAAGACATCATCTTTCACTGCAGACAGCCCAGGATTATAGGCAGAGAAAAAAGAAAACCAGTAGGAGAAAGGGACTGGAGTGAGGAATAAGAAAGTATTTTAACCCCTGGAAAACAAAAAATGTAATTATTTCTTACTAGTGACCATAAACCAATAGAAAGGATTAAAAAAAAAAGTCTTTGCTTGTCTGCACAGATACTATTCTCATTTACCAAAATTTGTAATTTTGATGCAAATTATTTCTAAATTAATTTGAGTTTAGGCATGGAAAACCCCTTTTGTACACAGGGGTTTAGTTGATTTAGTACCACAAGGTCTTTATTTTGCTTAAATTGACCTCAAGCCCTAGAGCCAATTTATATTTTGTAGTAAGAATAGATGCTCTACTTTTCTGGCTGGAGCACATACTTCTATGCACAGGTTTGTTTCCCATGCAGGGGAAATGAAGGCTGCTTCTCCACTAGTTTTCTTCTGCGTTTTTATAACATTACCTAAAAGCCATACAGCTAGGTCTTAGCCTATATTGATACCCTTTTTTTCTTTTCACCAGAGACATATTAAAAAAAAAAAAAAAGCAGGCAGATATTAACTATGCTAATAGCTATGTTATTGAATCTTGCACATAATTCAGATGTATTTCAGGTTTTGTTTGTACAAACTTTAGGAAAACTATAAAGGTTTCAAGAATGCAAAACATGCAATGTGTCTGAACCTAACAGAAAAGGAGTCAACTGCTTAAAATCCATACACAGCCAATTAATTTATATGACACACAAATGATTACAGATGTTTCAAAAATGTAACCTTTTTCCCAGTTCATGTTTAGAATTCACACTGACAAAATTCCCACTTCAAGCACCACCCACTTTGAAAAAGCCTCCCCAAATGGTGAGCACAGATACGGCATGTATATGTTTACATTATTTAATTAAGCAACACGGTGTGGCTGAAGTTGTGAGAATGATCAAGTCATCAATGTCTCAGGAGTATTGTGTGACATGCTGGGAATGCTTCCCACCACAGGCTTTACCCAGGAGTGCTATGTTTTCATTCCCCAGGAAAGTACTGCAACAATAATCCTGCCTCATCATACTGATATTTAACAGCTGCAAATTGTATGTCCTTATCTTTCATGTATCTTCATCTTGTTGTTTCGCGGTTTTGGTGTTTTGGGGGTTTTTTCCTCCCAACAGCCACCATGGAATTACAGACCATAGATGGATTTAGGCAGGAAGGTCATGTGGGCCAACCTTCTGCTTGAAGCAGGGATAATCAAACCCTTTCCAGGGCTCTCACGTCAGAGGGCACATATTGCAGAAAGTGGCTGTCTCGCTGGGCGACACAGAAGGCTCCCCACTTCTCTGCAAACAGTATCTCAGTGACTGACACGTTTTCTCCACCCCTTGAAAACAACTGCAGGGTGGGATAAAGCGATGCTAATGGGAAGTCCCACATCTAACATGGGGGTGTGGCGGGGCAGATGGAGGAGAAATAAAGCAGAATCCCGTTCTGTTTCATCCCAATCCAGTGAGAAGAGAGGAGGAAGGCAGCAGCCACATGAAGGAGCGAGAGGGAGCACAGACACCAAAAGCCTGTGTGAGGAAACCCATTCCAGCTCCCCGAATCCCGTGTCATCCAGAGTGCAAACATCCTTCCACGAAGCGCTGCTCAGCCTCCCCTCTTCTCTGCAGCATCTCAGAGCTGCTAGTGGGTGGACAGCACGTATACCCACAAACGTCCCAAAAGGGTATAGACTCTTCGGGAGGGTAACTCCTCGTCAGGACAGAGTACATTTCCACTGAGAAACGAGCTTGTTGAAGGTAGACGACTGTTGGGTAATACCAACCACAGAGACACGCTGACCTCATGGGCCTCTCCTCCCACCTACTGTTTTGTCCTCTTGAATGGCTTTCCTCCCTTTTGTACTGCACAGAGAATAGCAATATTTGGCCTAATAATCCATAACTATTATTCACAGTCTTTACAAAGACAGAAAATATATTTTCCACATTTATCATGCTGGTCTTGATGCTGGCCCATTTTTACTTTCATTTACAAAACTAAGCATTGTCTGGTGTGATACAAGTAAGACTGACAATACTACTTGTAGTGAACACTTTGAGCAGGAAAAAACCTCCCACTTTGGCAATAAATTATCTGCAAGAGTCATTTTCTCGCCTCACACCACAACACTGCCATTTAAAAGAAATCATTGAAAGAGAATATTTTTGTAAGATCAGTTCCTCCTGCTTTGAAAAACAGAAATCTCAGCTTCCTGGTGACATTTGACTTTTTATGAATGTTTCAGTATTCCTACTGATCACATGAGTAGTGATCAGTTATTTTATACAAAAGCTGTACTGAGCTGGCACCGCCTTTTGCATGTTACACATAACCAACCATAAAAGGTTCTTAAAAATTTCCTGTTTCTTTCTTCTAAAAATCACCTTTTTGTGCAGTGTGCATTCGATACAGGCATTTGATCATGATACCCTCCCAAATGCTGAATCCCTAAAATGCAGTCAGCTTTGTCACCCTCTCATTCTCCAGGCGATCTGAACTATAAATGATTTTCATTATCAGTTGTCAAGTCTTCATATAGAAGAAAAGTCATAATAAAAAAAAAAAAAAAAAGAGAAAACACTGGAAGGAAACCCTGTGAATGGAAAGACCATGATTTATTTTTGATAACAGGATGATTTTGACTCTAACACGCAGCTGCCATCAGCCCCTATGCTTGTCTCAAGGGTGCTATTTGGGTTCTCAATTAAGCTAGTTTAATAAAGGCAGAGAAATATCCTTGCAATAATAAAGAGTAAATGACAGCCCAAGCCAACAGTAAGTCTAGTCACCCTTTTAAAATAATAATATTTTCAGACCTGTCAGAGTAAGTGTTTTATGATAAATAGATGTTATATGGAGATGATTTAAAAAAAAAAAAAACCAAACAAAAAACCCAGAGCACTCGAACATCCTTTCATGGTTTCCTTCAGATCATTCTGTTAGCATTTACCTGACTGTAATTTGTTATGTACCATCTCTAACGTACTTAAGTTGCGGGTATACTGTGCAAATCCTCTGGCAGTCTCCCTGGCTTGCACATACAGAGCCAGCCCACCGTCCCTTCCCCAGGCAATAACCTACTTCCAGTTAGGCTTATACGGCACTCCAGCAAGAGACCCCAAACAGCAGCCATAGCACTGTGATGGAAAACAAGGATCTTAGAGCTCCATAGCTCACCCGTCAGGTTATGCCCTTTTTTGACCCATAGTCTTTTGACCCATAGTCAATCTTACTTGGGCTTGCAGGATGTGGGCATGGGACTTCCCCAGGGGGGTCTACCAGCAAAAGAAGTCCTGCAGACACACACTGCTCAAGAGCACAAATTTGGTTTGTGCCCTGCATTCTTGGGTAATAATAATGTCATGACATTTCTAAAGAAAGAAAAATCTCTCTTCCCTAAGTGACTGAGCCATAAATAGCATGATTTAAATTATTTCAGGAAAAACTTTTAGTATTTTCTGTTTATGTGCCATAAAATTGCAAAACCCAGCCCACGCTTCTTTTTACCTGTAGAGAGATGTACAAACTATGTCACTCCGAATTTCAGTTAACGATGCCAGTGTTACACACATATCCATTCAAAGGAAATTATTTTCTGCAAATATTATGTCTTCGGATGCCTTTGTTATGTTATCAGGAGAGCTAATAAAACTGGCTAGCAGGCAGAGCACAGCACCTTAGAGCTATTGCCTGCTAGAGCCTTCTCATCCTATGTTTTTGTCTCTCGTCCTGGGCCTCTGTTGACTGCCCATCTATTTCTAAATGGTTCTCCATGGACCTACTCTGGATGACCTTGCAGAATCTTCTTCCTTCCTATCTTTCTTGTAGGTATGACCTGCACATTTTTGTGCCTCTTGCTCCTTTGTTCACCACTCTATCACCTGTCATGCTCTTCATGGTTCTCCATTTCACTCTATTTCTGCTGTTTTAGATCAGGCTCCACTCTTCTATTGATGCATGGACAAAATCAGAATCCTTCTGAACTCACTGATGATCTTCAAGGACTCTGGACGTGAAGGTTTGGCTTAAGGACTTACCTTTCAATCGTGTTTTTCCTTTCTTTCTTCTTCCTTATGCAAATCTTTAAATTTGTCTTTGCTTCTGTGATTCATTTCTCCAATTCTTTTAACGAAATATTGTTTCTATAATACTGTTTTCCACAGATTTTAGCAGGCACTGGCATCTGCCTGTATGTTGGAATGGTATAGTGCATTTCAGACTAAGTTTGGATGAGAAAAGCTATAGAAAGTAAAGCATGTAGGGAAGACTTGTGTTGGGTTTATACTGTGCTGAGCTTTTTCCCTATCACAGATCAAGAAAAGGGAGGCAAATCCAGATAAGGGTTCATTAAAATGTGCCAGGCTACTGCTTAGTCTCTGTCTTACATTATATGGACATAACCTCCTTTTCTTTCACTGCTTTGTTATATTTCCTAACTTTGGTTTTCTGCTGCAAACGGGAGTTCCTATTCCACATGAGGATTTAGTAAGGACACTTAGAGTGATAATGAGGCCAGCAAGTCTATGTTACGTTAACTTGAGAAAACTGTGATGTTCTACAGATACTATGTTTTCCAATTAAATGTAATTAAGCACATAATTACTACCTTATAGATGAAGCCTAGCAGCAGAATCTCTCAGATTTCATTTGTCCATGAACAGAGAAACATGATATGTAAAAAAGAATATAGAATGCATTTTGTTGCTGTTAGGGAACCACTGCTCTCAAAAGGTTCAGTTTTCTATTCTTTGCATAGTTAGGTTTTTCAATGAATTTAAATTAAGACAGGGTAGATGAAGAATGTAAGATCAGGCTCTGAACATGGAAGTGTGAGAAACTATATTTGTAAAGATCATTTTAATTAGACCAACTGGCATTGCATCCAGACCCATAATAGGCAATATAGTTTTATCACCAAGAGCTACAGAAGACTAGACCAATTCTCTGGCTGACCTACCTTTCCACCTAAGCAAGCCAATGCGACAAGTCATTACGATTTTAAATACCTGCAAAAATAAAAAGCATCACACTAGGGTAAAACAAAAATAGACATGCTATTTTGAAGCTTCACAAAAATAGTATTGCAAGTAACCAGCTAGTATTTCCAAGCTACCGAGGAGCTTACTGCCACCCATCCACCTCATACACTCTGGGTACCACGCAGGGTTCTCACGCACGCGTGATGTCTGGCAGTCACTACGGGTAGCCAAAGCACACAGCCACACTTGAATTCTAGTCAAAATTATAGAAAAATCCCAACAAAAATTTTGATCCTCAAGCTGTTTAAAGGTTATCGCGGTCATTGTTTTACAAAGGATTTTACTGGCTAGAAGTTTCTCATTTAAAGAAGATTTACAAAATTAAAATCATATCTGCATATAGCTTACTGGCTAACTTATAGCCTGAAGTTATTTGAAAAATTATTGAAAAATTGCTTGTAATGAAAATGTAAATTGAGCCTTAACTCAAGTTTTGGAAATTCAGTAGAAATTAAACAATAAGGAGTCTGTATTTTTATAGGGTTTTTTCTTTCAACCTATAATTTACCACACCTGCTTGAATTCCTTTCTAATCCTTTATAAAGGCTGAGCTGTTAACAGTTTATTGTTGTGTAAAGTGTATTATTAAAATATACATTTGGTTTTTTCTTTGCCTATGAAGTCTGTTTTACAGATTCAAATTTTTTTTCGTTATTTGTATGTTGGTTTATATGCATAGATTATAAAAATATTATATAGTTAATATAAATAACAAGAATACTATTTTAAGGATCAGAAGTACACTCTGTCAGCCAAAACGTGATGCAAGTGTAATTGGGAAATGATGTTTCGGATCATTACTCTCTACCAGGTACACAGAGTAAGAAGCAGTTCTGGTTACGAGAAACTTACAGTACATTAGAACAGATAGCAAAAGGATGGGAAAAAGTGCCATTATTATCCTTTCCATGTCATAGATTCAAACCTGAAAAAATTACAGGCTTAGGTGTATGGAAGGCCACCGTTTTAGGGACTGAATTGTGACACGGTAAAGAAGTGTGTCCAGCTAGCAGGAAAACTCATTACTCACTTCTGAAAACTGACGATGAAGTATTTGGCTCAAAGTCACCCTGCGAGTCAATATTGCAGCCAGGTAGTGATCCATGTTTCCCTCAGCCCAGTCCAGCCTGCAGGGTTGTATTATCTTCTCAGTTAAATACAATATTGAGCCCCAATCCCATTTGCTGTTATTTTTCTTGACTAAGC
This sequence comes from Fulmarus glacialis, assembly GCF_000690835.1. Taxonomy (NCBI): domain Eukaryota; kingdom Metazoa; phylum Chordata; class Aves; order Procellariiformes; family Procellariidae; genus Fulmarus; species Fulmarus glacialis. Next base: position 25,819 of record NW_009226391.1, on the reverse strand, counting down.
TAGCTTTTACAGCCTCTTATAACACAAGCACTGTAGGTGCAGCCAGGAGCAGTGGTACTTTCAAAAACCTGTAGAGTAAAATATTCACCAGGTACGCCGCTGCTATTCGTTGCCTCGCTAGGGCTGAAAAATCCAGAAATGGTAAATTCTGTTTGCTTAATGCTTTGTTGGGACACGGTGCCTACAATTATATGAGTCAATTAAAAGAGCCTGGGACTGTTCTCCGGCACCAAGGCCAACAGGCATGGAATAACTCACATTCACGCTGTTAAATTCTCCTGCTCTCCGAAACAGGGTGGCCACAAGCATAACCCCTTGCAGGGGTTATCCCTGGCTCATCCTAGTGCCCAAACCATGCCTGGGAACAGGGAAGACGGTGCTGGTTTGCCAGGTCAAAATCATGCCCGAGACCTTTCCAGTCACACCCAGGGACCTTCTGCCCTGGGCTCCTGCTGGCCCCTTGTTCAGAGGTGAATTTCTGTCCAAGCTAAAGAAAGACCACTTCCCTTGATCTCTCTCTTTTAACGACACAGACAGATCAAATAGCAGCTGCATCGATGTAACAGCTTGGTTCCCGCTCAGTCACAAAGAAACGAGGTATTTATCCACACCTCTTTCATAGGTCTGGGAGCCACGGCCAGCTCTATAATTCTGTGTGCTTCCAAATTTAAGGAAAGAAGGTTGGGGGTTTTTTTCCCCTGTAACATGGCCATTAATAATGAATAAACTTTGTCCAGATGTTTGGTTTCTCAAATCACAAGGACCCAAATTAAATCACCTATATGAAGGTAAAACTCCTTTTGATTTCAGAGTGGGAGGAGAGAGGTGTATACCGCTTTTGTTCTCACCTGCACCCTCCATAGACTTTCTGCTGCTCTGCATTTCCAGTACTGCTACTCAAACAGGAAAAAAAAAAAAGAAAAAAAAAAAGAGAGCAAGAAAGACAGTTTTCCTCAGTCTGTTAAGAACAAAGAACTAATGCCCACAAGGAGAGACTGCTTTTTATAACAGACGCACCTCCTAAAAGTTAATTACTTTCAATTTAACACAGCAGGAGTGACTGAAGGCACTGCTGAAACAAGCGGTGCCACCTAATGGAGAAACCACCTTGTGTCATTTGAGCATCCAAGCAGTGAGAAAACGAAAAGTCCACGTAGTATCTATGTCAAGCCACAAGCACACCAGGAATTTTTCAACAAATAGAAGATGATCCCTGCCAAGAAGAGCCTGTCCTCTAAGCTTAGGCATTGTGGAAATAATCAGGCTGCATGGGTTATTGCAGCAAAACCAGGTGGCAGAGGCTGTGTTCTCCTCCTCCAGGGTGCATGATGGCTGGGTACCAAACGAAAGCACACCACCACCAGTCGGTGACTCAATCCCAAAAGGACCTACAGAAAGGTAGAGGAAGAAAATGAAGCTTCAGGGTTGCTTCCCCCCCCCCGCCCCCAAAACCAGCCCTCCTGGGAGGCAGTGGTAGCACATGGTGCCCCACCACAGGCTGCCTCTGCTCGGGGATCTCGCAGCCTCCACCACACACCGAAACGCTACACCACGAAAAAAGTGTTTTCTTCTATAAACATAAGTTCTGGGGATGAAATGGTAATGAAAAGCCCTTACATGATGACTTTTTGAGTCCGAACCAGATAATATCATATTTTGGGTGAACAGCACAGTTAAACAGTTATTTTTAACTGTGGTTGGTTAAAAAATAAGGGGGAGGGGGGAGAAAAAAAAGAAAGAGTGCCTACATTTTTAGTAGATTAAACAAATTAAAATGGTAAAATGGTATTTGTATTCCAAAATCCTCAAGGCTTAGAAAAATATCTTGAGAAGGCAATACAAATCTAAGTTAATTATGCAAATTAAAAGAATGCCAAACTGTTGTATGACAGACACACAAAAAAGCATGAGCAATAAACTTTTCTCAATGGAAGATTCATTAAAAATGCCTCTATAATTTAATTAAAATCATGCCAGGAAACTAATTTTGAGACAATTTTAATCTTAGCTTTAATTCCCTAATTGTTTTAGTGTTCGAGGACTTAAAGTACATCTGCATGGGGAAAAATAATTTGGCACTTTGGAAAGAAAAATAATTAATGCTTGAATTTTAAAAGTGAATAATATCCTCATGGCAGTCAGCAGAATATTTTGTAAATTCTTATGGCAAGATATATATAGTTATATTAGCATATATGGCTAATTTGTAATCCACATCTAGGCTGGCACATCCTTCTAGAAATTTTAAGAAGAAATACCTTTTTATTTCAAAGGGAACCTTGGTGTGCAGTGATAGTATATTTATGCCCTACATTTTATTCAAGGACTAATTAAATTCATATTTACATTCAAAAGCAAACTCAAAGCAACTACCAGTATACATAAAACATTGTCTTGCTTGTGTGGTTTCACATCTCCTGTTTATAACACACTGAAAGTACAAACCTAAATGTTTCACTCCTGTTTTTCTCTACCTTTTGTATATACGGGAAAACTGACTTGTTGTTACAGGGTTCTTCATTAGCAGGATTTAGCAGAGAGAGAGTTTGGAGTTATTTTTATGTAAAAAATGTTATGTGTTTTATAAAAATATACTAGATAAGCATCACTGAATCATTTGGTTGGTAAAAAAAAAAAGAAAAAAGAAAAAAAAAGGAGTAGTTCAGAGTAGTTCTGTAGATTTTATAAATATTTAAGGCCTAAAAATGGCAAGACAGTTTGAGATCAACTAAAAACAAATGGCAAGGCAGTTTGAGATAAACTAAAACCAAATGTACAAATACATGTTCAGTGTAACTGTGAATTTAACAGCAAACTATATTATGCTTGACTGAAATAGAACTCTGTCTTTTTTACGTTAATAAAGGCATATGTTCAACCATGGTAAAGAACTGTATGTTCCCATGTGTCTTCATGTGTGCCTGTTTGAGTTACAGATAAGGTGATGTTTAAGTAATTTAACCAGTCCATGAGGCTTTAGCTTCTCTTTACCCTAAGACTCATCCTCACGTCATCCTTCCCACCTGGGCAACACAGGGGCTCTCGGGTAACCTCGCTGCCTCTGCGAGGGTTTTATTTTCTTGCCATTGAGACATGGGATGAAATCACTGGGAACATTTGCTTCATTGCTGGTATCAGCAGTTGGTTTTTTTTCTTTTAAATACTTCCCAGTAATTCGGACTAGACAGTATCTTGTTGGGATTTTGCAGGAAGATCGCCAATGGAGGTACGAGAAATAAAAAATGTGGTGACCTCAAGCTTCTCGGCATTAGCCTCCTTGTCTCACCTCCACGTCCTCTCTCCCATAGGGAAGGATGCCATCTTCTAGTCCCTCTGTGCAGATTGGCTGGACTTACCGGAGGGAGCTTTCACAAGAGAAGAGATGTATGAAATAGGATGTACCATACAACATCTCCGCCAGACCTCTCCCTGGTACAGCCCAGCCATCGTGCAGAGTTGTAGGGGATGGGGAGGAGGTGCTGGAAGGCGCCCATGCATCGGCCTTACCTCACACCGCAGTGCCCCGGCACCCCCCTGCCGCACGCTGCCTGGCAGGCACAACCACTCCTCTGCCTTGCACCGCCCCAGGGGTGCGGAGCACTCGCTGGTATCGGTGTCTTCCTCGTGCGTCGCAGGTGCGCTCTCGGCATGCCGTGGCAGCTCACAAACTCCTTGCTTACAGGGTTGCTTCACCTCTGTTAGCAGTAGCTAGTTTTAACATGGTAATATATTTACCAAGGGGATGGTTGGCTTGGATGGAGGATCTAGCGGTCAGTGAAGACGTGTTTCTATTTACTGGTTTAATGACTAAGCTGGCCAAAAGGATCAAGCGGTTTTCTCTAGGCTATTCAGTAAGCCAGGGCTGCATTTCTGATTAACACCCAAAGTGTTTCCTTCTACCACCTTTAGCCCTGAATAGTAAAGCTGTCTTTCCAGTACAGAAAACCAGAGAAGCTAAGAAAGCAATTATAAGCTGCTTCAAATTTCAGAGAAAGAACAAAGTGTGGAGAGCGTGAAAGTGCAGAATACTAACAGTTAAATCTTGGAAGAACAAAGGGCGAGAATTGTTAAAAACAAACAAAAAGATAAATTCATACTGTTACCTATTTTAGGAAGGGACATGTAAGACTTTGCCAAGATCAGGGATGAAAAAGCTACATTGATCCACATTTATCCTCAATTACTACTGGGAAATGAGGGTTCAGCTTCCTGTTTCATCTGCAGAATTCTTTTATGAAAAGCCAATTAAGTTTTCTTTTGGTAGAAGCAGTGTGCCTCTCTGTAAAATCTTTGTCCCTCGCTCCTCTATTTCTCAGATTCTCCTCTGTAAAGTGAAGCTAATGAATGTTTCCTTTTCTCTTACCCTTTGTCTGAAATGGCTTTTCAAGTTCCCCGAAACCACATCCATACAAAGTGACTAACACGAGAAAGCCCCATTCTCAGCAATGCCTCTAGACACCACTAGGGAGTTAAGTATATGAAAGGTTCCATAAGTATACGTTAATAAATCAGAGGTTAACAAGAAAGTCCATAAACTTCTATCCATAAGTTCAAATGTTCTTTCAATATTACTGCAGTCATAAATAAAACATCCTCTGGCATTAGAGTTCCCATCATTTAGACCTTCCCTCTTTATGTTTGCAGCGTGTTTAATAAACTAAAAACTGTTCATAAATGAATCACAGGCTCCAACTGTCAATTCAATATTTTTCCCAGTAAACATGACCTCAAAAAGCCAAAGTGTTTTAAACATACGAGACTATAAAGTTCTCTTTTCATTCATTATCTCCTCTGCACCTGCTCTAAATACTTCTCAGCTTAATTGATGGTCTCTAAACAATCAGTGTTTATATTCACTTTGGAGCTGCTTCCGCAGGAAGGTAATAGTTACTATTTGTTTTCCTTCTGTGTCCTGGCTGTCACTCAGAGCCACACTGAATGGAAACTTATTTCCATTGCAGGGGCTGGCAGGAGACTCCTGCGCCCACCACAGCCATTTGTTGCCTGACTCTGGTTAACACTTCACACATTAACCATGCTTCTTCACCTACATTTTATGTTCAAGCACTAGCATTTTTATTGCATTCCAGTAAACCAAACCACTTTCAGGCAACAGGAACACACAGGGTAGTAAACCTTGGCCTGAGGTCAACCGTTCCTACAGCCAGGTCTCTGGGACTATCACCCAGGGAAGCAAACTGCTTGTCCCTGGGGTCTCACTCCTCTGAACTCCCCTACAAGACGGACCACGGGGTTGGTCCCACACCTCACAGACCCTGGGGGCGAATAACCCAGGAGCACTGTATGTAGTGAGACCTGGACCCGAACTCTGCTTCCCCACTCCTGGCATCATGCAGCCTCTGGGGAGCTGCATCATCCGGTCCTCCATGGCCCAGGCTCCCTGGGTGGGCCATGAGGAACAGAAAACATAATCCCGAGCTTTGAATGCACCCTATATTTCGACCCTGAATCCACAGAGCACTCACCAGGATAAGAAAAATTAATGCTGTGTAGGTGGATGAGTCATACGCTTCCACAAAGAGAAAAAGAAAATGAGAGAGGCCCTGTCTGGTGTTTTGATAGGGAGAATTTCCGTAGCAGTCTAATTGTTCACTTTTCAGTGGGAACCAAGTTAAAACCAGGAGAAACAAACAAAGAAAGAAAAAAAAAGGTAATCTTTTTAGCCCATATGTGTCAAAAATGTGGCAATCTCTAAAGAGTGTTAGTGCTGCAAAACATAAAATATTACTGTTACTAATCAGAGTGCATCGTCTGTACTTACGGGCTCTCTTGTTACCCCAGTGGTCATGTTCAGCTGACATCCCACTGAACAAACACTGCAGAGAAAGCTGGGAAGGAGTCACACCTTGAAAGATTTCAATCAGCCCAGAAAAGGTGCTAAGCAGATAGGCTCCTAGGCACTCTGTGCTCGCACCGTTTGGACTTTGACCCTATATCCGCCCAAAGAGACGACGGGGACACTTCAGCCCCAGAGCTGAGGCCGGCACCATCAGCGTGGGCACAGGAATGGTCTCTCAGAGCCGGGTGACAGGCGAAGCTGGCCTCATCACAGCACGGCTGCAGCTCTCCTCTTCCACTTCTCTGGTGCTTCTAGGGCACCTCCTTAAGGCCAGACCTCACTTCTCCAGGGATGCTGGACCAGGTCTTTCATGCCACATTTCTGCACATGCATCATTTGGTAATCTTACTGCCATGTTTGAAAAGAAACAACCCAAGAACCGCAATATTTAAATTCACAAAGAAAACGCGATTCCCAGGAAAGCCGTGATTTCCAATATTAGGTCATAGGACAGGCAACTTTTATATCACTGCGGAGTCACATTTTCTCAGTTACATATTTTTCAACAACACATTTCCTAGCATTATCAAAGGAAATTCCGTAATACCTAGCTAGCATGCTGCAGTTAACACCAGCATCCTCTCTTAGAGGAAGAGACACTTCTCACTGACCAAGAGCAATGGGTGCGCAGAATTCTTCGCAAGACCTACCTTAATTGTCTGTCAGCTCTACCCCTCCTGAATCGGGGGGTAAAGGACAGGCAGCACCAATACAGTGCCATCCCCCATGACAAACTGACAGTTTTTAGAAGGCGCGCAGATAAAGATATGGATATTGCCAAAAATATGCCTACATAACAAACGCTTTCTAATGAATGCAAAAAGAAACCAAAAAGCTTCCTTCTAGGAACTGTGTTTTAATATTTCTCTTGTGAACTGAGTGAAAACATGAGGAAATAGTGATTTCAGCTGTGAGGTTTTTGCATTCTAGAAAAACATTCTTGCCGTCAGGGAACTGATACCTGACAAATTCCACCCCTTGATTTATCACATTTCACACAAAAATGCATCTAATTGCAAATTGTTATTTTTGCATTTACAGTACTATCATTGTAGCCCACCATGATTACAGCACCTGTGAAACTCAGTGCCTGGGGGAAAACTACTGTACCGCCATCTCCTTTCTATTAATGGAGTAATTCAATACATTTACCTTCCTGAACACTGTCATTTTATACAACCAAAGCTACAT
>NW_009226391.1:0-18561 GCF_000690835.1 Fulmarus glacialis | reverse complement strand
TACAGTTTGGGGGGGGGGTTACTTTAATAACAAAGTGAGCAATCAAATTTGTTAAGTTGATTAATAAAGGATTTTCAAATTGATTCAGTCACTTTTTTTTTTTTTTTGGTAGTCATCTTCACAGCCTATGGAAACTTAAAGCACCTCCTGTAATGAATATTATACAGAGCTTGGAAGAGACCAAAAATAAAGCAGCAGAAATTTCATTTGTTTCCTTCATTAAGTAGAATCTGTAAGGAGTCAAATTCCCTATTTCATTGCACATGCACGGCTTCTCTTTATACTCAGTGGAACTAAGGGCCAAGTCACACCCTTATTTAATTATTCTAAGATCTTATTCAAACATAATTCAAAGCATATTTTTCCTCTACAACTCTAGAAACCATGAAAAGAATCATCAAGTTTGGTTTTCAGGCTTTAAAAGATACCATTGACTTGACGGTGCTCGGAAAGAGAGCTCACAAGACAACTAATATTGCAACTCCAAAGAAAATGCTTTCAGACTCTCTCTCATTGTTGTCTTTCCTCTGGTTCCACTGCAAAAAGGCTAAAACCCAATATGCCTACCCAGCAACAAATATTCCTCCTGAATATCTAGTTCTCATCCATAAAAACTGTTACATTTAGCCCTCTTAAATTGATTGATCTCACTTAAAGAGTACAGACACAACCAAGATCTATCTACTTTTCAAAAATAATAGATAACAATTAGAAAGGGCGGAAGGAAAAATATGGAAACAAATGTATTGAAAATGGCCCACTTGTGAGCCAGTAGGGTGTGAGCCAGCTTTGGACTTTAAGGAGTCCAAAGTTAGTTCAATAAGTAAAATAAGGGTCTCAATTTCACTTTAAAATAAGCCTCTACAGGTGTTTTTCCCTTTGTTGGAGATATGCTTATGAATGGAAAAGAACTGCTAATACTAAAAGATTGTTCAGTTGGGCTCTACTTCAGCAGTTGGTTGCCTTCTCTTTCACTGATGCACACACAAACCTGCATATTCACATTTGCACACATTTTTTTTAAAGAGTGCAAATCAGGGAAGGTTTGGATGCACCAAAACAATGATGCTGCCTGAATCTTCTGAGGATGCGTAGCTCAATCCTGCAAAGTGTGGTTGTTGTGGGTTAACCCCAGTGGGCAGATAAGCGCCACACAGTCACTCGCTCACCTCCCCCTCACCACCCTCAGTGGGACAGAGGAAGAAGAAAGGAAGAATAAAACCAAGAAAACTTCGGGATCAAGATAAAACAAACAAAAATAAGTAATTGTTTAATAAGCAAATAAGTGGAAGAAGATGAAAGAAAACAAAACAAGGGATGCAAAAGCAATCACTCACCACCTCCTGTGGGTAGACTGACGCCCAGCCGGTTCCTGAGCAAAGTATGGCTAATTCCCTCAAGCCCCCTGTTTTCCCTTTTATTGCTGAGCATAACGTTATACGGTATAGAATATCTCTTTGCTTAATTCAGGTCATCTGCCCGGTTGTGTCCCCCCACCCCAGTCTATTCAGTGGGGTGGCAGAGTGAGAAACAGAGACAACCTTGATGCTGTACAAACACTGTTCAGCAACAGCTAGAATATCAGTGTGTTATCAGTTCTATTTCAGCCAAAATTCTGAAACACAGCACCATATGAGCTGCTATGAAAAAAATTTACTCTATCCTAGCCAGGCCCAGCACAAAGGTATAATTACTGTGATCAAGCCCAGGTTATATCCAGAAGGAAAGGAACAAAGAAGAATGTCTCCTAAGGCGTAACAAATGCTGGCAGGTGGCTGGGCTGTTATGTTTCTTAGTTTTTTGGGGGTGGACTGTAGCTTTCTTTATGAATTCAGAGGGGCGAAAGCACCTAACCACCTCTGCAACAATTCAGCTTGGCTACACCATTCCCCCAAGGTTTTAAAGGCAACCTGACCTCACATATCACATATGCCTGCACATTTAGGATGTAATTTTGTGACTTTGTCACTGCCCCAGCCCATTCACAGCACTAGTAGGCAGCGCACTTGTAGCACTAACAGTACCAAAGACTCCAACCTTTTCCCTGCCAACCTCAGGACAAAAATCTGCATGTATTCACGCAATTCACTTGTGAGGCAAGTTTGGAATTAAAGATTGGCTTGAGTTTAAATAGGACAGACTTTCTAGCCATAGTTACTCATATTAAACATCGCTGACACATAGAGGACATTCACTCAGTCTCTGCTGGCATCTCTAGGATTGCTGCCTAGAAAGGAGGCTTAAGAACACTAAGACAAACTGCTACTCCATGAAGAAGCAGCTATATTTGTAGAACTCCTGCCAAATTTCCCATCTAAAGTCTAAAAAGACATGTTAATAGGAGATAATCTAGAGCCACGTTTCCTTGCTAACCAGTCAGGGGAAAAGCAGTCATCACTCATCATTCTCTTCTCCTGTAGAAGATCCTTCCCTATTAACCTTACCCCTTCTCACCAACACCTAAGGGAGACCTGCCCATTTATCTTGGAGAAAAAATGAACACATTCAGCCCTCTTTTGCTCATCCTACCACCAGGATTGATACTTTTCTCCTTTGATGAATTATCTCCCAGCTGAATCCAACAGTGGAGATAGGTAGAACAGTTCATCTGCTAACACCACAGCGATGGTGAGGAACAGATACTTAATAGAAGGAGTTAGAGGTGATCCCGTCAGGTAAAAGGGACAGAGAATAATGAAGATCCAGAAATTCTGCGCTTAAGAATACAGGGCAGAAACGTGAAGGAGCAGGGAAATAATGCAACTAATAAATCCTTGCAAGGAGATGGAGGAGAGTTTCCCCCAGATGGGCTCACAGGAGTTGCTACCCACAGCAGAACACTTCTGGGGGAGGCTTGAATTGAAGTACTTCGCAGCATATCAAGGAACAAATTTCTGCTGGGAATGACATCATGGATTTGGGAAGTTAGTCTATCGCTAAAGAGGAAAAAACACTCTTGTGACACATTTGTCTTTTATAAATCATAAAATATTTATTCCCCGAGATTACAGATACGTTGATCCAGAAGTGTTAAATGCCCTTACCCATCTTGCCTAGATGGCTAATAAATTACAAAGATATTTTCAGAGTGCCAGAGGAAAGAAAGGTTACCTTTAAATTTGTAACTTCGTTGGCACTCACAATTCCTGTTTCCACAAATATATTCCTAGGCAGCAGTGGGGCAGTCTTAACAGACTCCTAGAAGAGGCAGCAAGCCAACTTGTAGTTCTTTTAAAGAATGCATCAGTTGTCTAAAATTTTGCACCCTCGTACAGATCCTGTTTGTCTGAAAAGGATCTAGGCTGTGTAAAAACGGTCTGCTGGACAGAGTCCAGAGTTTTACAGACTAAAAGCATATAACTTTACAACATTCCACTTCAAATCTTGCATGAAAATGCTGGTTAGCAAACTGTGATAGATAAAGGGAGGGGAATAGCTTTTAACACTGTGAAAACATTTTGGGGCCAATCTCAGAAGAACTGTGGGAAGAGCAAAAGGAAAAGGTAGCATCTGTAAAATATTTCATACCCCACTCTTTCTGCATCCTTGCAGTGAGACTTCAATCACTGCTACACTTACAGGGCGGTATTACTGATATTTTCAGTTTACAAGGTATAGCCTCCTCACCATCTGTTCAAAATTCAGATAAAAAAATCATCTAGCTACCAGTATGGTCTGTTGAGCCATTCTACAAAACTCTTCACTGGTTTACTAATGTATTGATAATCAAATATGAGGCTTCAGTCCTAAGAATACCTTCTTACATGTTTAGTTTTATTGCCACGAGCAGACGTACTAACTTACATGGGACTACACTATGTAGTAAAGTTAAGCAAGTGTGTAAGTGTTTGCAGGTTCAGGGCCTTAGATCCCCGTTCTGGTCCACATGACCTAACATAGCAAGTAATATCTACAATAAATTCGATTCCTTCTACTTCCATTTCCCCTGTTTCCCATGGGAATGATGCTTCAGTGCTTTTTCAAACCATATGCAAATCTGCTATGCTTTCATTAACCCTTTTTAATTGATTAAACATTGAAACTTGGTGTGCGAGGTGTGTAATTTCTTTGCACCACTTAATTAATTCTGAGATAGAGTAAGTCCTTTAATCTTGTAGAACCGGCCATTGAGATGAATTCACCACAGATAGCTTACGTTGCTGGTACAGGCACGCTTACTGTAGGCTACAGCACCTCATTCCAGTGGGAGTGACATACTAGTTTTCTCAGGGTGACCATACGTGCACACAGTTGAAAAACAGGTAAAGCTGTTAGATTCAAGGATCCTTGTCTCTAACAGGCTGCAAGCCTTGCTTAGCCAGAGCTGAAGTTTACCAAACGAACGGGCTTTCAGCAAAGAGTGATCGTGTTTCTGCGAGAGAGGGATCAAAGCCTGAACAAGAAGCACATCTGCAAGAGCGGGGACAAATGTTCAGGGCCCTGGACAAGAAGACAGGCTGATGAAGCTGCAGATGAATCAAGATAGCCATCCTCTTCAAAAGAGAGGCCTCACGAGAAGCATTGGTGCCTTGTTATTAACCCAGTCGCATTTGAATGATACATCGTGAGAGTGAAGCTGGTAGCTCACATGGTTAAGTGCCCCCACACTAAAACCCATTTGAACTTGTTCCAGGAACAGACAGCGTTGTATAAGGAGCTGCCAGCTCCACCGGTCTGACATAAAACAAGGTCCCTTCAACTTCCCTTATAGAGTAGTCATTGCAGATGCAGAACCATTTTCCTTATACGACCATACTTGCCTGCTTCATTATGCAGTAATTCCAATAGACTGGGGTTTTTAAAAGTTACTGCAAAGAAAGGAGGCACAGAAAGAAATACTATGCAGATAAACCACTTTAGATTTGCAACATGAGAACTAGGCAAAAACCAGTTTTACTTTCAGAAGTGCCTCATTCCATACCTAAGTAAACTTACGGTGGTCTGAAGCAGAAAAGATGACAGGAAGGAAGCCTCACTCGTTCCAGACTCTCGTAAAATGGTTAAGACACTCACCTGAGGTGTGTGCTCTGAACCCTTTGAAAAAAGAAATAAAATTGTTATTATACAAAATGGAACATTAGGAGCTATTGGGAGCAGCCCAAAGTAGCCAGGATCTGGGTCACCCATCCAAGGCACGACAGATTCAGGGTTAAGATCCCATTCTGTCCACAACTTGACATGACTCTCAGAGCCTGTATCAGAGAACTGAAAACAAACCCATCTGCACTAGATGCAGCTAGCTTCTACATTTCTCCTCCACATTCCCCATTTTATTGGCTACTCTTAAGACTTAAGAGCCTTTTTATAATGAAAGCGTAGTCAAAATTCATCGGTCCTGCAAAAAAGTGTGTTTTGACCAACTGATGTTTTCCATCAAAAACAATTAATGAAAAAATTAATAAATAAAACAACATGAACCAGAAATACCTTATTTTCCTTTGATACTTAAGTAGAATAAAGCTACTCAGAATACAACATTTAGTGTCATGCTCACAGGTTATCAGATTTGTCTGTACGACCTGCAGAGCTAGGCTACACATCTTACAGCAGCTTCAGCTAATGTGAAATGTGGCTATTTGCATTTCTGAGTAAGCTGCTGAGATGTTCATGTGTAAGCTGCAAAGCCCACGGTGGCTTCTAATGCCATTCTGTGAAATCGAGAAAAAAGGTGATAGACATGGGTCTCTCTTTCTCATAACCCAGACTGGTGATCTAACTGGTGGGACATTTGCTATTTCAGAGTTTGTTAGTTCTTGCGCTTTGTACAGAGGCTCCATCCTTATTTAAACTGGCACACACGTCTCTTAAATCTCCAATGCATACATATTTCCAAATAAAGAACTGCTCAGTCAAGAAAATTCTCTAACAACAGGGACGGAGGAAGGAGTTCTTATACTCTGAACGCTGTAAATTTGGCACATCCTGATGCTTCCGAGACAGCACTTTCTGGCTTGCACAACTGTCAAAATGCAAGTCAGAACTGAGACATGGGAACTCCACGATGTCATCACGTCCACACCGCAGCTTTTCTCAGATCTGCTTTCTGAAGAGCCTTCAAACACTTCGTACAGTTCATTTGCCAATGGTTTAGTACACAGTGCTTCACCACTTCCCTTGGAAGACTATTCCACATAAATGTTACTCATAAACCAGAGAGGAATTTGTAATTGGATACAGATCTCTTCCAAAAATTGTCACACACCATATATTAATTTCTGTATGTTGATCAGTGCAGTTTGAGTGCTTCTGTAATACTCATTCAACATCCTTTTTTATACATGCTGGGATGAAACACTGTAAACAATTCCTCTTCTTCGTGCCTTTGAAAACTTTTCAGACAGTTGTATTCTTTATAACCACCATTTTGAATATGAAGCAGATAAACGCTGCACTGGAAAAGCTACACCATACTGAAAAAGGAAGTCTATAACATGCTTGATCCTATTGTTTCAGTTTAATAGCTTGCAACTCAAGTTTAGAGCAACATATATGGTGAAGATATCTCTTGAAGCAGAAAGAGATGTCTTTTGTGGAAAGGCAGAAGAATGAATGATCTTACATTCTGTAAGATGCATAGATAGTGGGTTCGGCACAGCAGTATTTGTCACACCCAAAAAGTCACAAGGAAAGTGTATTTATGATTGCAATTGTTTGTTAGATTGGAATTATACCTGTCTTATGTTAGGGGAAAAAAGGAAACATGACTTGAAAAAAAAAAAAATTACAGTCTTAACATTAAATCCCCTGTTATTTAAGTCTCCTGCACCTGGGATCTCTCCCTTTAAGAGTAAAGCCATGAGTCACTTTGAAGAGAGGCCAACCGTCTGGAATCCTTTGTCCAAATCCAAGTGTGGGCTTCTAACAAGGTGTGACATAAAAAGTCAAGACCCTTTCTCTTTTTACAGTATCTTAAAAGCCCCTTTCTCCCTACAGTTTCACAGAACCTTACAAGACAAACTAAGTCAGTGCAACTGAGAACAGAGAAGTCATGCTTTGGGCATAAACACTCAACACAGCCTACAGTGGAAACAGTACACGAGCAAGCAACTTCTGCCCATCTGAGAGCATGAGAAAGCAATGGCAGGTATTAAACAGTGAACATAGGAAACAATAGAAAAACTGCCCTCACCTCTTAAATGTATTTGTTACTCTTGATGAGTTTTGATACGACAGAGATTTCATTATGCACCCGCACCTTTTAAAAATGAGGACAATTTCACTTTCCATGGACTAACCTATTAATTCCTGTGCTCAGAGCCTTGAAATCTTGTGGTCCCATGGACACAGGGCTCTCTGCTCCCAATAGTTCATAAATTACCCATTTCTTCCATAGGGACTGCAGGTAGACTAATATTACTACTTTGAAAATGCTGGTAATTCAGAGAATGGAAGCCATAGCTGTGCCTGATGTATCACCAGAAGGAATCCTCCAAGTGAATTAGACCATAGGTTTTCCACGGGCACGGAAGAAAAAGCTTTGAGAACAGCCTCTCCTGGGTGGGAAAGTGTAACATTGTCACCTTCCCGCGTTCAACAGGTATGACCCAGTTCACCCTATACTAAAAAACAGACAGTGGCTTAAACACAAGACCTAGGAATCAGCTGTAAATGATAAAACTGACTTCTTCAGAGTCTGGCCATACCAAACAATTACGGTAAAATATTGTGATTAATTTGCACGAACTTTGTTTTTTAAAAATCCAAGGCAAACTCAAATCTGATTCAGTGCTTGTACAAACATCTCAGTAGCTAGCTGCTGTTTCCACCTATTCGTGATTCAGCCCAAATTAATGCAAGTGCCAGAAGCCTATGGAGGTGCACATGGAGCTTTTAAGGCTATCAAAAGCCTATTTTGATTTAGTCTTAGTTTTCCCTCTGTTTCATCTCCCAGGCTTTTACAACCTCCATGTGGGAGGAAAAAGTTCTTGATTCAATGCTTTAGGATTTTTTTGGTCAACATCTGCATAATATAAAACATACGAAGAATTATGTTAGTAAGGCCCTCAAGCCAGGGTACCTCCTTCCTTTGGTGACAGATCTCACCAGAAGACCACAAAGTCCGGATTCTTTCTCCCAGTGGCATAGGCGCTACAGGAGGGAATAAGAATTTTATGTCCACATAGGTTTGCCACCTCGTGGCCATAGCACTACCTTTCTGGGAGATATTGAACACAGACTGGCACCTCCTTAGCTGGGGAAAGGTCTCCAGCACACATCTTGCATATCCTGGGCAAGCTAGTCATATAAAAGGTAGACCAAACCAAAAGCATCTCTAGTCGTGCTTAAAAAACAACGAGCTCTGCTCAGCTCTTGGGAGAGTAATTATTAGCGACTACCCTTGGAAGAAAGTCCCAAGCAGATGAAACTATCCACCAGCACTAAAGAAAGTGTCCCCCGAACTCCAGAGGAGGGCAGCCCATCATCCCCTGTATTGTAGGTCTTTTTCTGAGGTACTGATTATGAAAGACAGCAGTCAAATCATAGAATCATACTTCACTCACCTAGAAGTTGAGAAAAACCTAATTCATAACACACGTATCTTTCTCAATCTAGTATTTAATGACTTCAGTGGGGAAAAATACTGAGCCCCAGTCCATTACTGGACAAGATATTTTTGTCACGTGTTTCATGTGAGTATAAAACATCTATCTTCAGAGTATAAAACCATGAAAAACCACTGACATAGTCCTTATCTAGGAAAATTATTGAACCTTACTCAGAAGAATGTCATATTTCAAACAAGTTTTAGTTTTAGATTTAGCTGGTCCAAACATTTTAAAGAGTATTTTCCTCTAGGCAAAATGTTAAAAGCTGTTTTTGAATAGACATATGGCTATACAGTTGCCTACAGTTACTGAATATTTTAGTAGCCTGGTTTAATTTAATTTTTGCAAAATATTTTTAAATGCAGAACTTCTAAACCTCAGAAATGAGAGTCAGATAGTGATCTTGCCTATGAATATAAAACGTAATACGCTTCTGTCCCAAAAGACAGTAATTGAAAGTCATAGTAATGATTGCAATCACAAAACAAGTGATTACACACTTGTTACAACTTGTTACACATTGGTTGCCTGAGACAACGTTCCCTCCCTGTGTGCTCAGAATAAGGGTTGGATTAAGTCGGAGACCACTGTGGAAGACAGTAAGTTTCCACCGGGAATGAGCAGAATGTGTTATGGGATCCCTCTTCCAAGATGGAGTCCCCAGTCATCAACCACACGGTCTTACCCAGAAAGCTGTGAAATTCACAGTGGCCATCTCACCACTTTGGCGAAATACTGATCTGAAAAACAGTTCTGAGAAACAGCCCTCTGACTGCAGTAAGGAAGAGGGGAGCATATTCAGCCTCTGCTGTCAAGGGATGACTTTGAACAGTGTGGTAAAAAGCAGTTTGTTCTGCTAACAAATAGCCCTGCTGCTGCAACTCCTTTGCACCCTCCCCATTAGAGCAAAATACTCTATTCACAGACAAGCGAATAGATGGACTAGTTCAAGTGGATGCTTGTGATAATAAGAAAAGGTTTTCTGCTAATAAAAATATTCACCCATCTTTTAAAATTGATAATATGAACTAATTTTCTAACTTTAGGAAGGTCAGCAGTTCAGTGTTTGCCATTTTATGACCCAGACACTAACAATTAAGTCAACCATCATTTAGGAATTCAGTTTACCCAATCTCACGAAACAACTGACCTCAGAAATGCTGAGTCATGAGAATGAGGTTATGGGAAGTACGGGAAGAAATTAATCTCACTTCCATTTTCCTGTTGTTCTTTTTCTGTTTTTACATTCTCCTTCTCTTGGATCATTGACTTTAATTTGGGACCTAACTGATCGAATGCTATGTGTTGTATTCTCCTAGTGAGTTTAATGGATATAGCACTATGGTGTACAGCATTGATCGAAAGTAATCAATGACTTAGTACTGCTACATAACCATGGGAGATGCACTAATTTGTTGCTCATAGCACATCAATAACACATTTTACACAACAAACCAAACACTACACGTTGCTTTCCAAGGAGAGCCTTGTCATGGAACTCTCCAGTCTACCTTCTACTTAGATACAGCGCTTGGGAGAGCAATCTCCTCTCCTGCACTAACACAAGGGGGTTTTAACTTCCCCACATTTATTTGCAGTAGTTACACTCTGGCTTGCTTTACATCTGCAGAGATGATGTTGTTCTGTTTTTTATTACTACATCACATAATCTATACAGTAAGAGGAAAAGGTATGTATTTTGTAGAGTAAATGGCAATCGTTTCATACGTGTAACTATTCCCATTTACTTTTGTCATGATTTTATTAGGTTTTGCATTCATACATGTCAAATCTGTGTTTGTTGTTACCAAATGCCAATGTTAAAATGGGAGTCTTGGCTATGACTCTTGAGACTATTAACCAAGTAGAAGCTAGAAGTTAGAAGTAAAGTAGCCAAAGTTCCCAAATTCCAAAGCAGTGAGTCTATAGTATTAGAATGAGTGAAAAGGGCAGCAGTACACTCCACTGTCTTGTACTTTGTAGACATAATACCAGTCTGAGGCTGAGCCTGCTCTTCTCTACAGATAAGGGCCACCTGCGAAGCACCAGCATCTCACTCTGCTGATCTACTAGCACCTAATATGGGAACTGGGGGCATAAGGTGGAGATAAAGGGCAGATGCAGGCCCAGCTTAGGCACTGCTACGGTGTTGGGACATGGCCATGAAACATGCTGGAGTCTAAAATTAGGAAACATTTCCAGATTCCATGCTAGGGACACAGCCAAAGTCTTAGGAAGCAATCACAGAAGTGTAGGTCTGAGAGGGTCTATGTGGGGTCATTTCCCTGCTCCCAGGCAGGATTAACTATACCTAGATCATCCACAACAGGTATTTGCTCAGTCTGTGAAAAACCTCCAAAGACAGATCTGACAGCTTCTTTGGGTAACCCATTCCAGTGCCTAAATACCATTGTCGTTGTAGAGTTCTTACTAAAATCTAACAAAAACCATCATTGCTACAAATTGCCTTTTGTTCCATCCTCAGCAGAGATGAAGAACAATTAATTGCTCTCATATTTATAACCACGTCTGGTATTACAGCACAGTTTGTTCTCTTTTCTAGACAGTAATTCACCAAGCTGTGTTTGCGCAAGTAGCACTTTGATAGTAAAACTAATGAGTTGCCTAGTTGTAGCAGCCATTCCCAGCTCTGGCTGGTTCCCAGGCACGCGCTTCCAGCTTCACCTTTTGCTCTCATATGAAGGCAGCAGTGGGCAGCAAGGAGTGCTCGGCTCCTCCTTGGTCCTCTGGGTGAAGAAGGCAGCTGGACAGAATATTAGTTCATAAAAGTCCTTGTACAGGACACTCTGGGAATCCAGGATTTCAATAAAACATTCTCAGTTCCTGCAATCTATTTCACATTTTCTTGTTACAATTTTTTGTTTGCTTTCCATTAGTCTTTCTCCAGTTTGTTTGTGTATTTCTTAAAGTGTCACTTATAAAACTGAATGAAGAATTCAGGCTGGGAGCTTATCACAGTGGAACAGGGCAAAATAATTACCTCTCATCCTCTTGTATACAATACCTTCAGTAATGAGTCCCAGAACGACTTTCACATTTCAACATTTTGTCACATCGGTGACTCGCGTTCATTTTCTAATTTGCGGTAGCCCACAGATTCTCCTGCTGACTGAATTATTCCCCATTTTCTATAGATAAATTATATTTTTTTCCCCTGACTGTAGGGACTTGTGTTTCTTTTTGGTTCTCTTATATCTTCCTGATTTCAGACCAGCTTTGCCAGCTAGTCAAACTACTTTCAAATTTTGTTCTAGCTCCCTCAGCCTGGGTGATGTACTGGAAACTTGGCAGATGATACTGACTCCATCAATTAAATTTCAGTTTTGTAAGTCCTTTCCAGAGAGAGTTTTCTATTTTAATTTTTTATTATATTACAGCAATTCTGCATACCCCAAAACTTTAAAGTGCGGGTGAGTAAAGGCCTGTTCAGTTGATGGTTCTGCTCAACCATAATCTTCCATTTTCTCCTCATGTTTTGTTTCTTTAGTTCTCATGTGACATAGACAAAATGCTCAAATGGAACTCTTCGTGGAACAGAAACATAAGAACTAAAACCTTCGAGGCACGTTAGGTTAACCTCTAAAATTAAACTAATTTTGTAACTTGTAACTAAGCTAACAACTGTAAGTCATTCCACTGAGTTCGTTTTCATTAATCTAAACCAAAACAATCCTGTTGTGCATTCCAGCAATGTGAAATGGTACACATTAGAACCAAGATGTTAGGTCTCCGAAACATCAACGTACCTACAGGGTATTGCTGAAAAGTTGCTCAACAGATCAACAGCTAAACTTATTCCAAAATCCAGGTAACTTTTCCACTCAAGAGAGCACTGCAGACTATATACAGTGTTATCAAAATGTATCTGTTTTTTCTTATAAGTGTTTGTTCTGTTTCACGCCATGAATAGGGTGACATTCTAGAACAAAGGATATAGAGATTTCATCATTTTGTTTTTTAACATCAAGTGCATTTCTCTGTTCCCCTCATCGTTGTCCGATACATGGATGCATGCCAGTTTCACTGAAATCTTTTCTTCTGTACTGACATTTACATGACTCCCTTCAAACAGTTTAAAAAACCCACTAAAATATGAAATATTGGTGACTCCAGACACAAATTTGTCAGTTTTCTCTTCTGTGTATGTCATGCATGTCATCCCATAGGACATACATTTTACTGACACAATTTAAGGTTTATTTGTTAAAATGAATCATACATGCCGGTTGAGTCCAGTGATTTACATCATGTAAAAGCAGAACATCTTAAGCAACACATGTGCAATAAAAGCAAACAGATGTTTGCAGTCTAAGCACTGTGCTAATGGTGGTGGTATGGCAATGTATCAAAGGCAAAACGCAACGTAGCCAGAATTGCCCACTGGAGTGTTAAGCCCAGCTGCATAACTTTGAAGCCACAACCAATAGGATATCCCAAACCACCCTGGGGTACGTTGCCATACTTAAGGTAAGAATTCATAATAACTGCTAATGCCTAAACTCCTCAGCTAAAATGGGGTGGAATTTCTTGTGAAGGAGACAACAAAGATACGAAAGGTGTAGTAAAACAACTGTTCATTTTACAGAATTAACATAGCACGAACACTACCGTTGTTTCACACGTAGTGAAATTAGATGTGCCCCGAAAAATCCACCTCAGGAGGCCTGATCTGAGGTTTTATATGCAATTTTCCAGGCTAGGCAGCTACAAAACAGAAGTGTTAGAAACTCAGCACATGCATCACTGGAGGAGCACTGTGGACAAGTCATGACACTTCCAAGCTGATACCCTGAGCGCTCTGTAATCCAGTGCATTACCAACACGAGTGCTCTCAGCCTGTTGGAATGACTGGAACTACGCACAAGGTGTCAAAAATGGCATTTCGTTCATACCACTGAACGTGAACGTCACCAAATCCTAAATGAAGCTGAACTTATTATAATGATATCTAACAAAAGCAACTGCTTTTTTTTTTTTTATGCCATCTCCCTAAATCTGACATCCAGAGGACCGATATCAAAACCACCATTGAGTGAAACTCAAAGAAAAAAAGAAAGTGCAACTTAACATCCACCCCTCAAAGGAGTTTTACAAAAAGGAAGATGTCAATTTTTTCAAGGAAAATCCTGTGAATGTTAACTGATTTACCTAAAAGCAAATACCAGTTGTTCCAGCCTCTGTGCACACAATCACATGAGAATAGTAAGTTTTTACTAAAAAAATTCAGCAGAGAATTTAGGCGCATATGAAATGGAACATGTGTTACAATCCTAGATATAGATACGTTGGGAAACATGCATCTGCTTATGTACAGACTTTCAGCCTCAAGTATGTTCTTAAATATCTTGCTGAACATATAATACATTTAACACGAAAAAAATTAAAATATGGAACCACACAAAATTTGCCAAGAAGTGTTTATGCATTCCCTTAATTACTTGCTACACCATCAAAACCCTAGATTTAACATTAATATTTTTAATGAAAGAAAAAACCCACCAAAACAGCAGGGAAATATATTCTAAGCAGCTGGTAAACTCAGATCCTAACACATGTTGCATATTTTCAATACCTTCCTGTATGAGTCTCAAAGTAGTGTGCATTCCAAAACTCTAACTCTGATAAACAATTTTGAAATATAACTTGGAATTAACATAGAAACAAATAAATTCAAAGGATAAGCGTTCATAAATAAGACTACTTGTGAGATAACACAGGACTAGAGAATTTTGGGGGCTTAACTTTCAGCCCAGTAATTTGCTGAACTTTTCAGACTGAATAAACATAGAAGAAGGCATGATAAAACTGCAGTTTCACATCTTCATCGCAGACTTTTCATGCTTTACGTTTCTCAACCCGTTTTAATTAAAATACTTGCATTTTTCCTGCCCTAAACAATTACATTACACATTAGTGAATAAATATACAGATGTCACAGACTTCTTTTCCTAGTCCAGGGCACAGTTTAATGTCCTCTCATCTGAGAAAGTGCCTTCTTAAGCCATTCCTCAGCTTTACACTGTCCAGCTTTTTGCCTCCTTCATTTGCATGACTCTTAAGCACATACGCTCACAGGAGCTGTAATGCAATGCTAGGCTAGACGCTTCTAGCAGGGAACACAATGTCTCATTTTTAGGTTGTGGTTGCAGACTGCGATCATCATAACTATATCCTCAAACCCAGTGGCGCAGCAGAGCCAGGCGAGGCAGTGTGGTATGAGGACAGCAGCTGGACTAGAAAGCACAGCTCAGATTTGGAATGATATTTTTAACTTTAAACTCCAGATACGTTTACCCAGGGGTGGAACAAGAGGGGCACCAGTTAAAAAAAAAATTAAAAAATTAAAAAAAAAAAAAATAATCAAGCAACACACACTTTTTGTGCATCACATGATCTCTGGATAGCAGCATCAGGCAGATGAACTGGGCAGACAGATTAAGGTGCCCTTCCTGTAATTCCTTATCATTCGTCTTCAAAGCAAAGATTTAACCTCAAGCAATTCTTCTGAATGCTACAGAAGAAGTGCTCTTGCCCCACTCGCTGGACACCCATCTCCCTCTCGCGTTATTCTTAGAGTTCTTGCTTAGAGCTCTGCAACTGCAGATGGCAATTTTCAATTAGGCATGTGCTTCAGGGGAAATAAGGAATTTA
The DNA here is from genome assembly GCF_000690835.1 of Fulmarus glacialis. NCBI lineage: Eukaryota > Metazoa > Chordata > Aves > Procellariiformes > Procellariidae > Fulmarus > Fulmarus glacialis. Next base: position 3,343 of record NW_009226391.1, on the reverse strand, counting down.
CCAAGGTCACTTAAGGGCAATGAAATCACACATGCCATATAAAATGCTTACACTACAAAATGATAGCATAATGGAATGGTAAAGTCTTTAACAAAACCCTAAAGAGAGCATGCAACTAGTACAGCATGTTCTTTTATTATTTCAAGCTCTCCAGTTACGCCTTTTGAAAGCCTAGTCTTTTTTTTTTAATTGAATAAGTGAAAAGAGAGCAGAAAAAACCATGATGTGCCCAACTGCCTCTTGCCAACGTGTAAGAGCACTCAGCTTCAAATTATATGCAAATCAGAAAATTAAAGTAAGTATGAGGTGATGGTTGTAAGTCAAGCAAACATACAAAAAAACCCCTTTTGTTTGTAGGATGAGCAGGTTACTAAACGAGAAGAACATTGAAGACATTTAGTATCTTCGTTCGTTTCTAAACAAAAATTTTATGATACTATATGCTAAACATATCAAGCACTCTCTGATTTAAAAGTGACAAATGAGCAATAGTTCTCATTAATTAATCCATCAGTAATACAATAGGGAGGCAAAAGATAATTTTGATTCAAATAATCAAGGCTTTTGTCACACCTATAAATACTTTGGTGCTCTGGCATACAAACAAAAATTCCAATTCAATCATGCATTAAGCTTCAGACTGTCAAATTCAAGTATTTCTGTTTCGCTTCAGTCTTGTCTCAGTTACACAACTAAAGCTGGTACCATAGGTGTATGCGCAGACTTGCTGCGCTCAGTGCCTTTGCCTGGGTTCAGCACATTCACTTCCAAAATATACAATCCAACATAATACCATTACTGCACCCTGAACACAGCTCTTTCATTAAAACTGATATAAAAGAATCCTTCAATGAATGAAAAATTAATCTTTAAACAGGGTCAGAATAAATGTTAGCTCTTTATTCTTTAATCAGTGAATGAAACACGTCACCTATTAACACAGACTGGAGACCAGTGCCTAGGATAGGAGGCTGGTTCGCAGGAGCCCAGGCAGGAGAAGGGTCATTGTATAACCCAGCCGTAGCTACTGGATTTTCTTGTGATTTGAGATAATACACAAGGTCTACTTTAAGTTGCTTTGTCTACTTTGCAATTCTTTTCTCACTGTAAACAAGAATAAAATTTCCCTGGGATAGATCTTCCAGCCATATATCCTGGACTGAAAAGGATTTGCTTTTGGTGCATCCAGGCCAATGGAAACTCATGCAACACCACAGACGCAGCACCAAGCAGAGGTAAAAAACCCAGGGCAGACACTGGTTTTAGGCAGGTCCCACTGTGATGCTGCAAGCTCTCCAGCCACACCATTACACATGCTTGGGTGGCAGAGGAGGGCGCAAGGCACGTACTGTGGCTGAAAGGGATGGGACCCCACACCACCCCTTGTCTCCCTGGAAGAGTCACAGCCACAAAGCTCGCCAGGCTGCAGCCAGGACCAGCCCTGCACTAGCACGGCCACACAGATGGCTGCTCAGATCCTGGGGCAGAGTAAGCGCGTGTCAACCCAGAATATACTGTGCAGGCTTTGAACCAGGTTTCTACTTCACTTTGCACTGGGAAATCAAAAGACCATTAACGATTGCAACATAGCTAGACACTAAGCTGGTGGGCAGACTCGAGAAAAGGTGATTTAAAAGCATGTTTCCCTGGAGTCTTCTCCTGCCCTTTAAATTCACACTTTGATTACTAACACCCCTGCTAAAAGTCTTTCCTCTGTGCTCCCACTCAATTCACAATAATAAAGGTTACCCCCAAAACCACCAGGATGAGAAGCTAGACAAATGAAATTTACGGTTCTGGACCACCAGCCCTACTTTCTTTGCTGTGGTGACTTCCACCAAGACCAAAGATGTTTCATGACAATGAACCCGTTAGCTTCAGCACTGAAGCAGTGTTTAGGAACTTGCTCTCTACCTTCTTTGCAATGTTGATGCTCCTATAAAATTTTCTATTGAAACTACTACGGCTATTCTGTGTCATTCCCATCAATACCTCACTAAACATTCAAAGTCAGGAGTTTAGAAGTGTCTTGCATATAAATGAATGAGAATCTGTATTAATACAAGTGAATTTTAATTCTCACAATTCCTCATTCTGAATGAATTTTAACCAGGTAATACCATATTACTAATTCAAGTAGACATTCATTCATAAAAATTAGAAATATTTAGAAGGAAGAGGGTTTTTAAAGAATAATCATCTCATTGCAATCTTCTAAACACTTAGGCATAGGAATGTATTTTACTTTCCTGCTTTGACTCCTAGGAAGGATGTAGCTACAGCTCTCATAACTAGTGCATTCACATAATAAATATGATTAACCATGAAAATTAGTGAAAAGCAATCATATGTCTAAGATCAGAAAAGCAAAATCATTCTGAAAATGAACTCCACCTGTTTCTAACTAGTTCTCTGCACTTCATTTTTTTCTTAGAAGGTTCTCAAGGAAATCAGCTGAAAGTGTTTTTCCATTCCTATCTTTACACCATAACTACATAAAACTTGAATGAACTTCCACAACTAACATGCTGACACTTAACAGTAACTGTCCTGAAGGTCTGCACAGCAGTATTCCTCCAACTAGAAAGCTGCTTGAAATAAGTTTTCAACTTTATTTTTCATTATGTCCTGAACAAAATCTTCAAGGAACAGTATCTCTCTCTGTGAGGATTTTACCCAGAGCTTGTTGTAAATGTTATCAGAATATGCAAATACTTCCTAAGAAACACACATCCTTGTTTTGAACTGGGGTAATCCCTATTGTAGAAGAACAAGTTTTGCTTCCATTTCCTAGAACAGTACCTGCAGCTTGTTTTTTAACTCACTGAAAAATCTTTATTACTGCAGGAACTCCCTGTATTCCAGCAAACACATTCCAGCTATGCTGACTGAGCTGCATTCATACACATCAAAATAAAGTACACCGAAACCCTGGGAATGCTAAAGGAGTGCACCTTTTACAAAATGTACATTTTAAGGTAAAAAAAAAAAAAACAAAAACAAAAACCCCAAGGACTTCTTTTCCCAGACACGATAGGATCATAACATTGTGCATTTGCAGAGCTTCAGCCAGCTAACCAAAGCATCCCAGCCCTATTTCCAGCCTCAGCTCACATCTGTGTTCCATCAGAGATAAGAAAGTTTGAGAATCTCTCCAGTAAAAAGAAGGTGCATCCGAATTTGAAGCACATGGAATGTCAGATACGTTAAAGTAATTGTTGACACCGATGCTGCTGTACACAAGAAGCACGCTTTTGCTTTGCAGCCCTTACAAAACACGCAAGCCATTTTAGGAGGGAACCAGAGTTTTAAGAACAAGTCCGATTCCGAGTCCCTCCGCACT
>NW_009226390.1:29591-34035 GCF_000690835.1 Fulmarus glacialis | reverse complement strand
TTCCAACCCAAACTATTCTGTGATTCTATCATGGGCCAAATTCTCAGCTGATGCCTTTGCAGTAAGCTTTGCATAAGTTATCAGGGGAAAGGTTCTATAACACAAATTCAAAGTATACTTCTCTTCCTCTGGTTGGTGTTGGGAAGGTCTGGTCCCTGCTCTTAAGACTTGTCCATCAGATTCAAAGGAATTCTGGAAAAATGGTCATATATAAACAACAACAACATTAAGACAGAAAACTATGGGGGTCACATTTTGCCTAACATTGGTGCTCTTTCTTAAGTAAATGGTGGCACCATTTGTCTTCCTGATCATAGCCAATGCCTCTTCACTGTGATAGCTGCTATTTTCTGCCTGTGCCTGACTGAATCCCAGGGCTTGACAGCACCTCCGCCTGCACAGCCTTACCCCCTGCTTTCTAATTTCAGCCCCAGCATACAAAGTAATTTCATCCAAGTGATCTTCTGTCACATTCAGTTGACTTGATTGTCCACCTCTAAACGCCTTTGCCACTTCAGATTGACACTGACTTTAAGTCAGCTAACTTCAAAGCCAACTTAAATTTGCTTTTTGGTGTTAGCCATGCTGCCCTGCATCTCACACTTGTGACTGGACTACTTATAGCCAGAGACTCTGCCTGTATGAGTGATTCGTCCTTTATGCATGGTCATGGTGAGTCATTTCCTTACTCCTCTCCAAATTAATGCTAACTGCATTACACTGCTATTCTCACAAGAAAAATTAGTTGTAGGATGCTGATGTACTCTAGTTGGCTAAAAAGCCTTATTTGGGAAGAACAACTCCTGGGTTTTTTTCCTCCTGAGCTCTACACTTATGTTTCATGTCTTCTCGGAGCATATTTTAATGTGTGTTGTTTTCCCAGCAACCAGGGAAAGAAATTACTTTTTTTTTTTTCTTTTTTCTAAGATTTTGAAATTTCAATGTGCTTCTATGATTCCAGGAGCTGAGGCTTTGAGCAATGTGCCCGACCTCTGCATCCTGCGATACAATGTTCCCTAATTTCGGTGTATGTTTTAGGAATGCTGGTAGATCGATGAATACTGAGTGCACAAATAACCTTGTGGCCTCCTCAGTACCGTTTCCTCTTCACCCCTTTGACTCTGGAAAAGATGCCTTTATGGTTTATTTATTTTATTTATTGATCTCTTTCCCTTTCTTCTACAAAGGCTACACTAAAGCGTGTATCTTTAAAAAGAAATTAAGTACATCCAGCACACTTGGTTAAAAGAGTACTTGCTTTCTCTAGAAAAGAAAAATTTCTGCATGAAAAGTTTACCCATTTGTCCAGTGGCCGTAATAAGCTGCAGGAACTGCCACCACCTGGAAAGCCAAGACAGGAGAAAGGAGAGAGAATTCAGTAGCTGAGCTCTACAGTAAGGAGCACTAACACAAAGGCTGAGTTTGCCTACAGGAGCCCTATGAAGAAAGAAAAACAATTTTCTATTGAGAAACCTAAAGAAAGGATAAAAGACTATTGCAAACCCACAGCATTTGGGAAGGGTTGAGGGAGTGACAAACTGGATTAAGCTTATCTGTGATCCTTGGCCCTCAGGAGAGGCTCTTCCATTTGTTTGGTTTGGAGTTGGGTGACAGCCCTAGTGCTGCCTCACCTCACAGAATTGCTGTGCAATCTAGAAAGAAAAAGGTTTTCTCCAGCTTCACCAGATAGACGCTAAAAAGATGCCGCTCCTCAGCACAGAGGAGCGCTGAGAGGGCCACCCTGGCCAGACAGGCATGATGTCCTCGGTCCAGGTGGGAGATCTGAAGATCTGGCCACTTCTGTAGGAGCCAAGGTGGCAATGTGGAGCGCTGTGATAAAATCCAGACCCTACCACAGGGAAGCACTAATTTTGAAAGCAAGACAAAAATCTTTTGTTGCTGTTCACAAGGCATGGCTGTCCCTGAAGGCTTCAAAAACAAAGCTGAGGAAGATACTTCTTGGATCCCCATCGACCATTTGGTGTTGCTTGCCCACCAGACAATACCTGCAGGTTGTTCTCATTTTGAGGCTGTAAAGGTACTGTCCCCAGTTTCTGGCCTGCTCCAGGCAATGTGTTGCCATGCTTCGCTCCCTGCAGTCCCTCTGCCAAGGGCTCTGCAGGGACATGTGTTTTAGTGTTGTTTAGTTACTTGGCCTCAGCCTCCCATGCTGGGGCTGATGCTGTTGAATGGGGTTATGGGGAACAGAAGAGCTTATGAAGTGGTGCTTAGCTGTGTAATAATTTCCTGAGTGTTAGTGCTCAAACCTCCAGCAGACTAATTTTGTACTAAACAAAATTAATGTAATTTTGTACTAAACAAAATTCACGTACTGTTTCTGAATAAAGTCCCCGATCTAACTGCTGTCGCTAGAGCTGCATTGAACTTGTACGTTGGTGACCTTTTTGTGTCTGAGGATGGGGAACAATAGGATAAAATATGTCTGGAAAATACATTACATGATAAAACTGTTCTGAGAAAGCTGTGGTTGAACAGAACTGTCATTGACTCAGACATCTGGAGGTTATTTTCCTTATGAGATAATATAATTATAGGAATTATAAATGGAGAGAAACCATTGAAGTATTTTTGGTCCTTCCATGACAACACAGTGCTCTCACTCTTTCCTGATGGTTCTCTCCACATCTACTAGAACTTAGCCATCTGATATTACTTTGCTAAAATTAATCCTCAGCTTTATCTAACCCTTCTGAAAAACTAAGAGATAAACAACATTTAGTTCTCCAATAGTTTTGGAAAGTTAACTAAATCAATTAGGTGAAACCACCTAAGAGGTTTTTGAGGTTTTTTGGGGGAGAGGGAGGAGAGGGGTTGGGGGGAGGGGTGGTCAGTAAAGGTCTTTGGATCATATGTAATCTCTTGTATTCAAGTTCTGTCATCGCAGTGGTGTTTGAAAGCAGACAAACTCTGCAAGAATGTCTTAAGGAATGGATCCCAGCATAGGATAGAGAGCACCCTTTCTAACTTCTGAGACTGTTAACCTCCTTGAAAGGATCTCATGTTTCTTTCTCATGCTGTGGAAAACCTTGAACTGCTGTTTTCCCAGGTGAGATTTGAAGTGTCGGTGCACTCTTTGTGCCACTTTTTTTCTATGATCTGATGTGACCAATTCTGAGCAATCAGAATTGCTTTGCCATTTTATCTGAGGCCTGGAAGACTTAAAAGAAACTTCTTGAGATCAATCCATCAAGGTAACAAACCCTCGAGTTTCTTTTAGCCGGTGGAAGAAGGGGATGCTCAAAACCTGCCAAGAATAAAACATCCAGACATGACTGCATATATTGGTGTTATTGAATTGGGGAAATTCAATCTGGTTATGATAATTGCAAGACCAGAAGACAAGCAAAGCACGCTAAATAACAATAACTGAGCTTTAATATGCATCGTCAGCTTTGGCCTGAAAGGCCTATCATGAATTTTCCCAACCATCTCCGGTTAAAACCACTTGTGTTGTTCCATCTATTTGCATTCATAACAATTACTCTTTATTTGTGAGAGAATACCCTCTAGATTTCAGAATTTATTCACTGAATATTTATATAAACTTATCTGGAGAAGAGCAATGTCGTACTGGCCTTTATTCTTCCTGAGCTTGAAAGTGGCTCTTGCTGCCTGTTCCAGAAAGAACATCCCTGAAGTGCATCCATGGGCCCAGTGAACCCCGAATGGTAGCAAGACAATTAAGTAAAAGTGGAGGAAAAATATTTGTAGTTAAAGTATTAGTTCTGCCACAAACTACCCAAGTGATTATTTGGGTAGGACACTTAAGGTGGGATTTGATTGCCTAGACCTAGGGTCCTGGTGCCACTTGTGATGTCTTTATTATAATCTGAGACATTTGGACCCTGATGGCAAATATGACAAAGATGACGGGATTTAAGAGAGATGTGTCTTTTTGGAAGGATGGCATCTGGAGACTCGATGGGGCATCCCATGGTACCTAAAATGACGCAGGATGTTCCAGTAACTGAATGCCACCCTTTATGCGAAAAAAGGGGGAATTAGCAACGCTCAGAGTACTGGTACCTCTGTGTAGCTCTTGGGCACTTAGCTTCCACAGGGCATTCAAACCCCTGGGCAGGCACCTGGGAGTGCAGGAGGACATGCGGATTGTCTCAAAATTCACCAAATCCATTGCACAATGCTGAGCACAGGGATATCATTTAAATCCTGTTGCCTTCCCAGAGTTAATTCCTGGGGCGCTGGTCAGCTGAGCCTCACAAAGATTTGCAGCCTGAAGCCCTTTCCTGGCAGTACCTGCCTGTTAAAGCGCATAGTCTTCTCCTTATTGCCGTTCACATGACTCCTTTTTCCCAGAGGGATGTTCCAGGCCCCATCTCCGGAGATATGATCACAGAATATGTTTCTGACGTCCTCCTTGCCCTGCATGTGAATCCCTAAATGCTGCAACAGCACCGGCAGA
>NW_009226390.1:13197-29560 GCF_000690835.1 Fulmarus glacialis | reverse complement strand
ACCAGCACCTCCAGAAACAATCGCTCTTGAATTCTCTGTCTGGGTGTGTTTGAACACTTGTGTGACTCGACTAGCTGAAATGGGTTTTCACAGCCTGCTGGCCTTCAGAGAGGGTGTGTGGTCTGAATGGATCGCTATCAAGCAGGGGATGCAAATGTTTGCAATTTTTTTTCTTTGGGAGAAGATGGTATAACAGCGATTAAAGTAAAATTCAACTTTTCCCTCTGCAGAAGCTTCATTACACCAGTCTGTAGAATTCTCCTCAGCGCCTTCAGCTGTAGCCTGTAATCTAGCTTTTTGCTTTCTGCCACAGCAGTGCAGCCTTTCAAATTCCTCTCTCCCAGTATCTTTTGCAGGAGAAAATGGATCACTTTTTAATAAGGCAAGAGGAACCTTTGTATAATGTAGACTTCTTGTGTCTTACCAACAAGATGTCAGTTTTCTTCCGTAACTACTTCCACACTAAAATCAAAGGCGTATCTTATTTAAAGATATGATTCTACTCCTTCCCTTCCTTCTGCTCTGTTTCTCTGGCTTAAGAAATCTCTCTCTGAACATCTAATATTAAAGGGTACACTTATTTTATCTCAGTTGCAAATGTTTTTGATTAAGTTCTTGGAATCCTGCTCCCCTAAGTCTGTGCTTTCCAACCCCTGGCACAACATTTTGAGTTCCTCTGGGAGAAAATGAGACAACAAGGCGGATGTGAGTGGCACCAGGTACCCATGATTGCTGCTATTTGGTAGTAACAATAATCTCTGGGTTTTTTTCAGTAAATGCCAGAGATTTGGCATGTGCAGTCAGGCAGATTGTGCAAGCAAATACCTAAGGCTGCCTTTTTACAGGCCAGGTTTCTAGCCCAAGCTCTGCCAAGCAGGAATTTTTTCAGCTTCTAAGCCAGCATATTTTGTAAAAGAGGAGATCTCTGCTTTCTCGCTTTTCTGGGATAGGCATGCAAGAATAACATCTTGGAAAGATACCGCTGAATAGATGTCAGATAATATCCTAGGCTGGTGATCTGAAGGTGGTTTATTTTCTATTCAACCTTCTTGTGCACAGCACAGCCCTGGTTTGTTTGGCATAGCAGGCAGTTGTGTTCTACTGAAGGTTGGGTATCTGCAAAGAAGAAGGGGGAAGAAAGTGCTAGGGTTGTCATGAGCCACTTCCTAAAGGTTAACAGTTTGGGTTGAATTTCAGCTGTTTCTGGGGCTGCCCACAGACACTTGTGCTCCTGTTCTGCCACTGAGAGACTGAAACACCAAGAGAAATGCCAACTTTTAATTAAGAAAATAGATGGACTGTCCTTTCCTACTGCCACCCACCCAAGACGTAATTTGAAAAATATTTACTTCAAAAAGATAGTAAAAGTGTTTGTAGTTCATAAAAACTGGTTATTTGACTTAAGGTAAAAGGTCCATGGGGTAAATTCTGCAAAAAGATGGTCTGATTTACCTAAGTTTTAATGCATTTCCGTGCTTTCATGGAAATTTTTAATGGTGTTATTGTGTTAATGGTGATGTAACTTCTGCCTGTTTTTATAGAAAACAACATATTACCCATTCTCATTACAATAACATGCCCTTCCCATTTTAAATTTAAAACATGCCCAAGTTAAGAAAAACAAATGCCAAAACTAGTTTTCCTCACTTCTGCAATCTTCAGTTACTCTTGTGACAGATTTGGGCTCTGCTTGTGCCAAGCTGAATTCCATTTTGATGGCTGAGCCCCTCTGCCTTACAGGATTATTCACACTATCTGATGACTGTTCTTTGGTATTTCAGCCTTTTTGTTGATTTAAAACATCTTTCTGCAGCAGGGGTTTGATGCTGGTTGGGGTGCAAGAAACGTTTGCACCTGCGCAGCCCAAGGTGGGGTGGATGTTCCCAATGTCGTGGCCGGGAAGGCAGTAGCACAGCTTCTTGTAAACTTGAAGGGAGGCAAGAGGGAAGCACCGGTTCCTCTAGCTCTGTCCCCAAAGCACTGCTTCTGCATGATGTGTTACCAGTTAGGAAAGGCAGCTCAGGCAGTCACAGCGCTGCACTTCTTTGCATGGTGCGTTTTGGCCAGGAAGAGCCATCTGCAGAAGATGAGTGTCTTCTGCTAGGGGGCTGTTGATTTTCTTGGGCTGACTCCCAGGTAGAGGGGTGGGGATAGGGTCTGGAAGCCTCCCAGCTGCAAAGGATGGACAGAAAAGAGCTGGGTTTTAAAATCAGGTGTTTTCCTGACCAAAGAGGTAGCAGATTGTCATGTTGTCAGTAGAAGAAAGTTGTAAAGAGAGAAATCAGGGAGGGCTTTTTGTTCTGTGCATGCACTCAAGGGAGGCAGAAGACTAAGATCACTTTGTGGAAAACTGAATTTATAATTTGTTTTTTAAAAAAAAAGACCTGCAGTGCTCTCCTGCTTGCAGGAGTAAAAGTGGTGGTGGTTATCAAATTATTTTTTTAAAGACTCTCTTTCTAAAAGGAACTGAGTGGCAATCCATAGAGCTCTGGTGTGAATCCGCCTGCCCGAATGTGAGGGGGAGAGGGAGTGAAGAAGAGGGTTGCCAGAAAGCCCAGAGCTCTGGTCTGGGGGTCTATGAAGATGAGCTGCAGCCTGGGAAGGGCGATGGGCATGGAGACTATTTGGATCCATGCAGTCAGAGATAGACGGTGACTTAACATGTGTTAATGTCCCATCTTTACACAGTTAATGTCCTGTGGGAGTCAGGGGTCTCTCTGCAGTAAACAAATATTTTTGGATAGAAGGGAGGGGCTGTTAACAGCCACTTAAAAGTGGTAGTGGTGGAAATCTCTTTTTTTCTCTCTCTCTCTGCCCTGCATTTCCTATTTCTTCTGTTCATTAATTCCTTGTATTTCCTTCTCCTTACACAGTGAAACAAAACCAACTGTTTTCTTTTTGTTTCTAGCTGGTTTATCTGTCTGCTTCTCATGAATTAGCACAATACTGCAAAATCTGGACTGCAAATCAAGCAGCGATTGGGCTCTGTGAATGGGAAATTAGATCTATTTTTCTTAAAAAAAAAAAAAAAAAGGAGCGGTAACTCAGACCTAAAAAAATGCTTATAGAAAAATCCCTGAGAGCATTGCTTTTAGATGGTAATTTCAATTTACAAGAGTGCTTTTCATCCCAGGTATGGGCTAAGTGGAAAATACAGATGAAAAAATGTTGTAAGTATTTCTTAAATCAGAATTTCATTTCCTAATTTTTAATTGGTACTTACATAAAATTTTGCCAACTGCCTTAGCACCAGATTTCCAAATCACTTTTCAAGTAACACCTTTACCATGGAGTATTATTTAGCACAAACTGCCATTATAGAGCAACATGAAATTCATTCTTCCACCGTTTGCTTTTAATACCCACTGCTGCTAACACAGATGGCACCCATGTGACACGGTAATTTTATACACAGTTTAATAAACAGAAGATTCCTCATTTGTGGTTTTTTCTGTGTATCCAGCTCGAGTTCAGACAAAAGAAGACAAGGGCTGTACAGCAAAGCCTCAGCGAATGTGAAGCTCCACCAGCTTTCAGTCTGTCTCGACTGAAGGATGGTACCCATGGAACTAACACAAAATCTAGCTCATCTCCATGCTGGAATGCAAAACCTTGCACGGAGACATCATCTCCGAGCTGTCAACGCTCCGGTGCCAGGCTCGCCTGGCTGCCAAGCTTCGTGGTTTGCTGCTCCTGATCAGTTTGTCCCCGAGGACTCTGTCTTTCAATGGAGAGGATAGGAAGAAAAGATGTTTGGGAGAAGTGAGCCCTTATGAGGCGATGGTGACAGCTTACGGGCAGCGCGCTTCCTCTCCACTTACCTGCACGGCAGCTGATGGCTAATTAGCAAATCCTGTTGGTGGTTCGTCTGCTGACTCTTGTTGCTTTCTTACTCACTCTCATAATTTTCTTTTAATATATGCCGTTCTTCATCTTCTGTGTGCATACCCCCATCCTAAAATGAGCTAGAAGAGCTGAACTCGTCTCCTTGTCTCCCCTTGTAAAGCTGCTCCGCAGGCGTAGGAACAGTGCACAAGCAGCGATAGCTCGCTATGTGACCCTGCGTGTATAGCATTTTCTGTAGGAGGGAAGGTCACAGCCTAAAAAAGCTTGCTTCCTAAGCTAGCCAAAAGAGGATGCTTATAAAATATTAAGCCTCTCTGATACTTACTCAGCACAGAAGAGGTTGGTTTCTCGTTTGCTTTATGAAGCTCTTGTTTCATTTTAAAAGATGATTGTTAGGATGGTGAGTGGTTAGTTCCAGCTCAACATATTTCTTAGCAAGCACGGGTGACCCATAAATTTTCAGATGAGATGGTCTGATGGTAGTCCTGAAGAACTGGGTGATGTTTTAATGAAGTGGGAGAGGTGAGATGAATAACACTTGGGAATCGATAATAAGATTTTTTGTTCTAAAGCGGGGGACAACATATCAATGGGAGATGAAAGGTGGATCTGAATGTATCAGTTAACCAGAGGTTGACATAGCTGATTCTACTAAAAAAGATCCAGGGAATAGGGAAATATTAGTATTCTCTTTCAGGGCTGTACTGGTTTGGGCTGGGTTAGAGTTCGTTTTCTTCATAGTAGCTTGTATGGTGCTGTGTTGTGGAATTGTGATGAAAACAGTGTTGATAACACAGGGATGTTTTAGCTATTGCTGAGCAGTGCTTGCACGGCATCCAGGCCTTTTCTGCTTCTCACACCACCCCACCAGCGAGTAGGCTGGGGGTGCACAAAAAGTTGGGAGGGGATACAGTTGGGACAGCTGACCCCAACTGCCCAGAGGGACATCCCGTACCATATGGCCTCATGCTCAGCAATAAAAACTAGGGGGGGTGTTGCCAGGGCTGCCGTTGCTCGAGGACTGGCTGGGCATCGGTCGGCTGGTAGTAGCAATTGGGGGATTTTTGTATCACTTCTTCTTCTTGGTTTTGTTCTTTGTTCTTTATTTATTTATTAATTTAAACTTATTAAACTGTCTTCATCTCAGCCCATGACTTTTCTCACTTTTATCCTTCCAGTTCTCTCGCCCATCCCGCTGCGAGGGGAGCGACTGTGTGGTGCTGAGCTGCCTACCGGGGTTAACCCACAACAGCGGCCTTGAAGCCTCATTTGGCATCATGTGTTTAGTCCCAGGTGCTCACGTTTTGGAAAGGTGCACTTGAACTGGGACAAGTGCAAAGAAAAAATACTATGGTGAACAGGGAACAAGGTTTCTGTGTTAGGCTATCAAAAGCCATTGTTTATTTGGCTTGGCCAAAGACATACTGCAACAGGTTGAAACATGTATTGCTGAGACATTCAAATACACCGTGAGCATCAAAAGTGATGAAGAGCTGTTTAAGTTGTCACAAATGAGCAGCAAACTTATAGAGTTAATGTAAATTTTCAGGTAAGGCAATTGAACGGCTTTATTGAGTACGTGTTAGGTCAGAGTTCATAAACAATGAGGTGGTTTAATCATTTACTTAAGATTGCAGTCTGATCTCCAGCAGATTGAGCAGTCTCTCCAGGAAAGGGAACACGGGTGGTCTGACAGAGAAATCCCCGTTCGTCTCAGTATGGTCATGCTCCCCTCAGAGGCTCTGGCTTGTGCTTCTTCTGTTTTAAATGTCTAGTGTGCACAAAGCTTAGGTCAGACACAGCAGATGGGTTCAGCACTTCTTACAAGTCAAGTATTTCTCCAGCATGTTATATGAATTTCATCAGGTTTTTTAACATTTGCAGCTGACTATTAATGCTTTTGACTATTAGTGGGTTATTAGTTAAATTTCTGCTATTTGCAGTGGTCAGTCAACAAGTCATACACAAGTTGACACAACAAGTTGCTTCTTGTACTCGTACCACTTTGTTTTGATCCTCCTAACTGAGGTGTTTCAGATGCACTTTGGTTTAGGGAATGGCTGTAGCCTACTTGGGATTCTGCTGCTTGTTCCAGCTTTCTTTATAGTCCACATCTATGGTGAGAGGTGAAAGAGGCTGGCCACCACCCTTCTGCAATTTTAAGATTGCTACATCCTGCATGTGCAGGAGCTTTGAATTAAAGGAGGAGCTTGAAACAATTGAAGGAGTACTATTGGCACAAAATGAACTGCTTATTTTCATAGATGACCAATTTGCGGAGTAGAAGGCGGTTACCAGCCATCCAAGAGATGAAGTTCCGGGGGGGAAAAAAACCCCTGCAAACCTATGAGAACAAGGACCTGAAATCTAAGCTAGAGCTTCATAAATTTATGGAAGGGATTTTATAAGACAGCAGAGAAATTCAGGTAAATAGAAAATACAGCTTGTGATTCATGTATAGATATTTCTAAGGGGCTTTAGAATGAGACTGGTTTGCTGTTTGCGTCATATTGATATTGTACTCATCCCATGCTTTAGGGCTTCAACTGGCTGCTTGCTGAGACTAAAAAGGAATTTATTTCTCCTTGGGCTATAACTAAACCCAGGAGATAGTGGTGCTTGTATGTCTTGCTCGGTGACTCAGAATGAAATACATCACTGCATTCGGAGACCAAGAAGATAGGTGAGACTGGGAAGGACTACACGAATTCTTTTCTGGCATTCTGTACTAAAATGGAGTGTGGTTATCCTAGGTTGTTCTGGGAGTTAAATCTTACACATTCCTACTGTTACAGAGACTTAGGATGCTGGTAACAATCTTGAGATCCCCTAATCTCCTTCACATCCGTTCCTTATAGATGGGTGTTTTTAATCCTTTTCTAAAGATGTAAATTTATTGCCAGGCACTGGTGGTTGTTTTGCGGCTTTTGGAGTAGACGCTTGCCCCAAGTAGCCCCAAATGGTTCTTCCCAGCCTCACGTTTGGATGTCCTCATGCCGTGTTTTCCTCTGTTCTCTGTACTCCCGTAGCTGAGCTTACAGCGCTCTTTACTATTCTTTCCACAGATGCCTGCCGCTGTATTTCCCTTCACAAATCCTTTATGAATTACCTACATCGGGTTGTGTGTACAGGAGAGAGTGTCTTTGGATTGGAGGATTTTCATGGTAGCAGGGGAACACTATTAGTGTTACTGTACTGTACGACTGTGTGAGCTGTTGACTGTGGACCCATTGTCGCGTTTTGTTTCATATTGCACTTCAAGTCCCTTCCTCTTCGAGGAAAGAAAATGACGTGCTTCAAACATAAGCTCATTAAAACTTCAAAACACGGATGAGTTTCATTAACCTATATTTTCAGTTTCCAAGTTCTGATCTTTTCCAGCTGAGTCAAACAACCCGCCATGTTCATTGCAGTACATCTGCTGGGCTCCTGGTGTCCTCATCAGCTGATCTCAGCTGCAAGTTTCTCCTTGCAACTGAAACAAACTCCTGCTGGAAAAGGGCTGAGCCCCAAACCTGGGATGCTGGTGCAGCTGTGACTGCAGTGAAGCAGATGCCCCTTCTCTGACATGAATATGTTAAACCCCTGGTCCACAGACCTTTTGAAAATTCAGATCAAGATCTGTGGGTTAAGACTTAGGCTCTCCTTCATTCATCTCCCAGATTTGAAAGCAACAAACTAGATTCCCAACATTTCCATCAGCTAGCGCAGTGACTGCTTTTTTTTGTACTGGTTGTGGAATGCATCCAGCTGTGAACAGGTTTCCACATCTAATAAAGATCCGTCTAAATAATGACCAAAAACCAGATGCTTTAACCCATGATCTGGAATAGTTAGTACTGCAGACAAAAGCTTAGACTGATGGACGGTAACTGTGAAGGTCCAGATTCCCTCTGCTCTCAAAACAATGACAGTCTTTTTGATACTCGGCAAATTTTATGATTTCCAAAAGGAAAACTGTATTGCTCAACACAGAGGCTTTCTGAAAGGCTTTGAGGCAAGCACAGGTGCAGAGCGAGGGTCTGAGAAAGGATAAATATGCCAATGCACAAGGCTTGTCAAGCTGTTGCCGATACCCAAAACAGCAATAATTAACTCTTCATGAATAGTTAAATTTGGGGAGTTGAGAGGTGACTGTGTTCCACAGCCAGCTTAGCAAAATAACTGCATCCTGTGGGCTTTGCCATGAAGTTAGCTGAATTTGGAAAGCTGGTCCCATAGTTCTAGGCAAGCTGTGCAAATACTCTGAGCACATTTAATATATGTAAATTAAATTAATGTTAAATCTCCGCGTCTCTGTAGTAGTGAATAATACAGAAAAAGCAAATGGGATGCACAGGAAATGGAGGTGATTCAGCTGTCAGACTGTGTGCATGAATATTTCCCCAAACTCTTCTCTAAATGGAGAGATTACAAAAGTACAATTTGACTTAAAAGAGCAAATATTTAATAAATTAAAAAATGGTGACATTATTATGTTTCTTTCTGCTTAGTCCTGCAGTGCCCTAGCTTTAGCTTTAATGTTCAAGCTTTATAATTTAGTTTTCTAAAAATAGCCTGCCAGACTATGCCTTACATGTCATTATTTTTTGAATACTCCTTTGGACATTCCAGGGCATAAAAATCATCCCCCAAATTTGCACTGTAAAGCAAATATTGTTTCTTCCTTGGGTGGATGAATTATTAATCGAGGTTGGGCTTTTTTGGTGCGGGAAGTTCCGGCAAGTTCAGTTTTGCAACAAGGATTTTAATCTTGTATCGCTGACCTCTTAGTGCAGGCAAGTAGATATAAAACTGATGAATTATAAATGTTATAATGCTGCCAAACTCCGAGCTAAGGGAAAAGGTGGCAGTTCAGAAGGACACGCATCTCGAGTCCCTCAGAGCTTGGTGCACAGGTCAAAGGTGCTGCTGAATGGGCTGCAGCTCTGCTTGGGTTGTGGTCATCAACTGAAAGTGGCTTAGTTTTTGTCAGGATTGGCTGTAAGCGTTTTCTGTTGGGGTTTTTTTCTTTTATTTTTTTCTTAAAACCAGTGGGTACTCTAATATTGACACTCACGGGCTTTTCATGGGAGTAGGTAAAGAGACAAGAGCGTGAATACAAATGATTCTCTTTCGCTGCTTCTTAGAGAAAGCACATTGAACTTGTGTTGAATAGAATGAAAAATAAAGCTGTCTCCGGGATAACTTTTTAAAATAGTGTTTAGTATTGATGTTTTACACATTTAGTTGGGAGGGAATTACTGAAGTGTGCAAATGCTATTGTAGCTGGAAGGCGACAGTAATCAAGCACTGAAGGGCTTCTTCCCCTAGAGATTTATTTTTGGTGGTACTTCTGTGTTTTAAAGAAAAACTGATTGACAACAAAAAGCCTAGATAAGAACAAAAACCTTTTGAATAAATCAGGATGTTCAGTTTAAAAATTTAATTAGTAGAAGGACATGTTGTGTGAAGTATTGACCTTAATTATTAAAGGAAGAAAGAGTTTCTATTCCTAAATATCCTGTTTTGTAACCCTGAGGCAGGTCATCAAGCACAATCCTTCACTCAGTTGGAAGAAGCTTGGGTCTGTGCTTTCCTTACTTTGTTGTGCCTTGGGACAGAGTGAGGACCCTACTCCACCTTGCTGGGATATTGTGCTGTTTCCCCAGTGACGTCTAGTCGCAAAGCCCAGCTGGTGACGCCAAGGTGGAAGAAGGTACCTTGCAGGCTTGAAACGGTCTTCGGGAAACCTTCCCAGAGTGTGGTGATCCCTTGTCCGAACAGTGTGAGGATGACTGCTGCCCTTGTTCAGCTGCGACGCGGCATTAGCCTGCGGGGAAGAGACTCACTGGAAAGCGGTGTGGGTGGGTTGGATCTGGATACTCGGTGTTGGAAGGCGCTGTCGTACGAGCAGCCCCAGCCCTCACCCTGGGACTGGCCTTTCTCTCCTGGAGATGATGTATGAGAAAGCACTTGCTTAGGAATAATTTGTTTGGCATCTCATGTTAACTTTCTGTACCTTTCTGGGTCTGCTAATGCGCAATACGGCTGTCTAGGGAAGGCGTGATATTTTTGGAGAGACAGGGAGTCATATGAACTCATGTGTGCCTTGGGACAAGACGCAGCGGAGGCTATATGGTCTTTTTGAACCTGCCTCACGGTGGCGGGGAGCCCCTGGACCTGCAGTTCCTTTCAGCACAGCCTGCAGCTTCAGGAAGCAGGAGTTGTTAAATGATCTTTTTGTGAAGCCATTCAGATAGAAGTTGTACTCTGTGTGGTCCAGGGTGTTCTGCTGTCCTATCCCTATCAGGCATGGCCCTAGCAGGCCTCCGTGATAGCATCCTTCAGCAGGTCTGGGGACATCTCTGTCTCCCAAAGCTGGAGTCTTCCTCTTCTTAGCCAGGCTTCTTGTATTTTGGCATGCAGACATGGGAAAAACATTTAGGGTTTCTATTTCTTCTTTTTTTTTTTTTTCTTTATACAGTTTCCCTCCCTCTGCCTCCATAGTCCTTCTTTCTCCAGCATAAACGCAGCCCCATCTCACAAATGTCCTCTCCTTGCCTGAGTTTGAACCTTATTTTGCCCTCAATCCTGTCAAGTATCAAATTATTTTCCCTAAATGTTACCCCACAGCTGTAACTATAGTTGGACTGTCTACCTTAGGAAACAAACTCCAAGCCCGAGCAGAACACCCACAGTACAGACGTATTGGGAAGAGTGGTGAGGAGGGTAAAGTGGGGGGAAGAGGGACGAAGCCAAACAGGAGTTATCGACCCAGTCTGCATGCCTGAAGGACATGACAAAATTCAAGGCAAGCTTAGTGGCATGGAGATGTGGGAGCACGTGATGTGGTTTGTCTTTGTCCAGAGAGGCTCTCCTCTTCTCCCCATGGCAGAGCTTGTGTGCCTCTGTGTCCTGGGAAGCGAATTAAGTCCAGATTGTCAAGTGATGGGATGACAACATGGTTCTTGGTCACACAGCCAGCGAAACAGCCTGGGGAGGCAGCCCCACATCACCGCTTGAATCAGATACCCTTGAAATACTTCGCAGCCAGCTGAAAACATAAGGCTGAGAGCAGCTCTGGTTTACATCCAAAGGCAAACAAAACTCCTGATTTCTGCAGCTGCCATCCAGCTTCCCTGCTTTCGTCTGTCATCACTTTCTACATCGCACTGCCATAAATCCATACCTCTATTTTCTTCCGTGAAACACCGTGTGTTGATGGATAATGCTTTCATTAGTCCTAGCAGCATCACGCCCATTCACAGAGCTAGGAGAGTCACTTATTTTTTGCCAATTATTTATTAGGTGACTAATGTACATCAATGAAGCATTTATGAAAATGTGTCCAGTCAAAATTTATACTGAAATGATCAGTGTTACAATAGTTGGCAAGGGGCTTGTACGGAGGTGAGAGCTCCCGTGAAGTCAAGAGCAACCCCAAAAAATAATAGGGAAGGAAAGAAAGATGCCTCAGAGTGGTTAATTTAAATAGACAAGAGACGAGGGAAGGTGAAGAGGTGAAATGGATTGTTTGACCTAGTAGCACAGCAGAGATTGTCAAAGGAGCTGTTTTCTTTCAGAAGGTGCAGCTTTGTGAAGTTCAGATAGGAACGGAGGAATTAATTCCAATGATGCTGGCATGTTTCCTTTTAATGTGTTTACTAACGTTCACCTTCTGTTCAGGAACGATCGCACTGAAAAATCTTGGCATGTAAACATCAAATTACTTGGAGATTTCTGTTCTACAAGGACATCTTGTGTATTTCAAAGCTGACACTGAAAAACAAAACAGAATCCAAAACCTGCAGCCTTTTCTGCTGGGTGAACCAAGTTTTCCTCATGTTGGGTTGTTGGTAAAACGTAGAAGTATGAGCCCAGGTCTTCCCTTCCCATGGGAACACAAAGCCTTTTAATACTCAGCTCTGCGGTGTGCCCATTAGTTATTGCTGATGTCAGGCTGATGCACTTCTCAGTGCAAAATCTCCATGCGCAGGCATGCTGCGAGACGATCCATTTCGGTAGGAAACCCTGTAATGTTTTTCTGACTCTGATGCAAAAGGTCAGAGCACAAGAAATCTGCACGCTGAGGAAGGCAGTCCGTGCTGCTGCTGGCGCTAACCTCTCCTGAAGTGGGGAGATGGGTCTGGACCCACTTCTGGCGTAGGGTAGGGGGAAGGGCGGAAAATAACCACTCATCCAGATCGGGGAAGTGTCACAGAAACTCTGCTGCTTCCTGGTCTTTAACATGTCGGGGGTCCCGCTGAGCTTGTCACAGCCTGGATTTCACCTCAATGACACCATGTTCCCCAGTGTCCTGTGGCCAAAGGTTTGCACTGTATCACCCTTAATAAATAAGATGGGAAGTGAATGGTGTTTGAGACTTTTAAAGCCAAAGCGAGGGTTTCACCACAGAATTCCTTTTGAAATTTCTAGACATTTGTTTTGATTTGCTTTTGTCTGAATTGTAAAATATCAGTCTTTTTTTTCTCCAGGTAGTGAAAACTTAGATTTTTTTTTTTTTTCTTTTTCATGGGGTCCCAAAGTCCATTCCCCAGGATGGACCTGCATGATGGGTGCTGCAAGACCAGCAGTAACCCCAGTGGGGAGATCTCCTTTGCTCACCTGAGCATCAGCACCAGACCTGGTGGCAGCCATCTCGTCGTGGGGTCACTAGTTTCGGTGAGCAAGAGGCTTGGGGTACTTCTCCTTTTTCAGGCTTTGAGGTCCCAGTAGGTGGAAGGCCATTTCTCTTCATGTGCTTCCACCACCTGGTCATCAAGCCCTCTCTGAACCTCTTGCCTACAGCTTAATGCAGATGACCAAGAAGCCCCATGGTGTGGATAGCATCAAGCTGCTGCCTTCCCTGGCTGAGGAGACGGAGATGGGAATTTTGCTGCCTCACAGATCAGCATGCCCATAGCAGAGCTGATACAGGGGGGAGGGCAGAAGTGGCCAGGCAGTGCCGTGTTTCATTTAGGGAGATGAAGTTTTGAGGTAGGGTCAACTCACAGGTGGTGGCACTGTTGGGCACTGCGTGCCTATGGAGGGGCGCAGAGGTGTGAGGCATGCAATGCAAGCTGGGGACAGCCAGTGCTGCTCTGGCTGCTGAGGACCCTTTGCTTTGAGCTGGTAACGGTCACGAGACCTCATTTTGACACTCTCCTGGTTTAGCTGGAATGGAAGATGCTCTGGGGTTTGATTATTTTGGTTTTGTGGATTATACACAACATGGATGGGAAAGCAGTGAGATCCCAAGAGAGCCCTCTTTTGTGATGATTAAAGCAAATAAATAAAATTTGAGGTGCTCTGTCCCTTTTTTTTCTCTCAGCTGCCTGAGTATAACTGCACTTGAAAGGATTGCGTGACATGAGGGCAAACAGCAAATTCTTCCTTTCAGAAATGGGGGAAGATACTTCTTCATTTATATAGTTGGGGCCTGATCCATTCCTTTGATCATGAATTGCAGCTTGTCTGTTACCAGTATTATTTCATGCTTCACCTTTTCTCATCTAGTTTCTTTTCCTTTTGATTTTGCTCTGTTACTTCTGCCAGTTGTGCTACGTGAGGAGAATAAGTAAACTTGAGACCTGAATTGGCACTGGAAAGACACATCCCTCTAGCTAGTAAATTACTCGTGAAGGATGCCTTGGAAGTTTGACCAGGGTGCAAAAGCTTAGCGGTTGTGCTGGGCGGTAAAACGAAGAGTTTGTCTGGCATCCATCTGGCACCCTCTGCAGAACATTCCTCTTGCACTTGGCTCGTTAGGGTCTGATGTGCTCTAGTGCAAAGCAGGCGCATAAATATGCAAACTCTAAGCTCTTGGGAGCAAATCCCAGGGAAGACTGGGGAATTTGGTGACCTTTTTTCCCCTCAGGAGCTCTGGAAGGCTGGAGGCTACAATGTGTAGTTTCTTTTAACTTAGGGCTTAGGGCAAAAGCTTAAATGTGTTCCTTGTGAAACCCAGAGGTCAAAAAGAGTAAAGCTATGGAGACTCCAGTTCCTCCACACTGATTCGGCAGATGGACTGATTTTGCCCCTCTAGGAGGGGGAAGAGCTTGCAGGTGCACAGAGAGAACAACAAGAATTGGGAGGCCCATCAGTCCTGCTTGGCTCAGTGCTTTTCTTGATAGCCCTCTCTCAGAAGCCTTTCCAAGCCTCTCCCTTCACTAGCTGGTGGGTTTCTGGAAGAGGTCCCTTTCTGGGTGAGCCCTAGCCCATTTCTCCAGCCCAGTGCTCACCCTGGTAATGTCTGTCCTGTCCTCTAGTAGTTTGGCAGAGAGCGGCGCGAGGAGAGCGGAGTCCCACGCGCCTCTGGCTCAGCAACCATCCAAAACACAGAAACCCTGTGCACGCCATGGCATTTGACATGTGGCCATTCTGACTTTGAGGAGGTTAAAGGACCGTTCCTGCCAGGACTTGCTGGTCTGTTTGTTGTTGTTGTTTTGTTTTTCCCTTTTTAAAAAATTTTTAATTTCTCAATTTGTGCTCCTTTTCCTCCCCTTCAGATCACACAGTGGGCAGGACGGGAGGGCACTTCTCCGCATTTCAAAGCCACCGCAATGCTTAGGTGTATTTATGTGCATTCAGAGGAATTTCCACACTCCTCTTTGTAACACATTGTAGGAAGTAATAATATATTTTTGCAAATCTCTTGAAAGACACCAAGGCACAAATCTATCATGAACGCCTGAAATTTTGATCATGAAATTTACTTGATTGATTCAGTAGTAGGTTTTTCTCCCCCACCCCTCCTTTTGAAGTCCCATCCTCTAGAGGGAAGTGACTACTTTTGAGAAATTCAGCTTTCATTTATTAAAAAGAAGTTTTCAGCTCTCATAATTATAGGTGGATGTTCTAAAAAAACAAAAAAACCCCAAACAACCCCGCCCCCCAAGTGTTAAATAAAGCACCCAGGACTATAAGGAGATTAAGAAGAACTGAGCATTGTCCGGTTACAAATAATTATTTTTAAGCTGAATCTCCTGACCAGCTGGATTTAGGTTTTTTTGGTTTTAGAGTGCCACAGGCTGTGAGTACCTGTCCCCACCAAAAAACTTTTCTTAATAAAAGCAATTTTTACTGATGTGATTTCAAGCCTGATCAATCTTATGCTAACCTAATTTTTAATTCATCTTGCCCTTGTTTACGCAAGGTGATAAGTTGTGCTCAACATCGTATTACTATTATGTTGTAGTTACTGCATTTTTCCCTTTTATGTGATAGATTTACCCAGTGTAGACAGGAAGGTATAGATATATACATACTGTATAGAGTACATTTGCAATGCTTGGGGAGTCCATAACAGGCTGTGTTATTCTTAAATCCCTGGTTCAGATCTGGCCTCCGGTCCATGGTGACTGACGCATCCCGCTGATTTCTTCCCAGCTTGGAAGCCAGTGTAATGAGAGTGGGGGATATACAGACGCTATATTTTTTTACCTATTTTTCATGTCTGTGACTAAGTAAAGATTAGGTCTTGCATTGGTGATTCCCATCCCCTCTTTTAGCTGTAAGAGCTCCTTCTCCTCAAATTTTTTTCAATAAAGTCTAATTCCAGGACACGAAGCTACAAATCCTGCCCAGCTGAACATGTGAGTATACTGAACATGTTGATTTTTACAATTTTAGACAGACCTTCTTTTTTTCTTTTCCTTTTCTTTTAATCCCAAAACCACCAAAAATCTTGGCTGGAAAGGATTTCTTTCCTTCCCACCCGATGGCGTTTGACCTCAGCCGGAGGGGTTTGTGGGGAGACCTTGCCGTGCTGCTCGGTTAGGGAGGCAGAGAGGAGGGATGGGCAGAGCGGGCAGCGAGCGCTTGGTGCTCGCCAGCGGCCTCGCAGGCAGCTCACGCCGAGTGAGTTTCTCCGCGTGAGGCTGTGAGTCACCGCGGCACGTCAGCCTGCCGAAATGAGTAACTGAAAGGGATGGCAGGGGCTAGGGAGAAGGTTTAACGGAGGGATGCCTATCCTTTTTTTGTGCCACGCTTTAAGGAGTGGGGTTTTTTTAACAGGCAGTGGCTTAACATTTGTAAATAGACTAATTTTTTTTTTCCTGGTTGGCGGCGTGTCATGGTCTTCTCCGTTTGGATCTGTTAGTGATAACAGTTAATTTGCATGGTACGAAAGGGACTTTGTTTCCCTAGCTCGTTTAAATGCAGAAATCATCCTTTGAAGAGCCTGATGTGGGCTTCTCCATCCCGCACGTGTCCCCTCCTCTCTACGGCTGTGTGATACCCCCGTGGCCGTGGCCGAAATCTCATGTCACATTAGTTGTAACAAAATGTTGAGAAAATACTGACGGTCTTCGCAGCTGCAGGCGACGGTGAGGAAGCAGAGGTGTGTGCCCAGATGTTTGCTGCCCGAGGTGGTCCAAGGGCCCTTGTGGGAAGCCTTGGAGAAACTTTTCTCACCAGCATTTGGCCCTTAGTGACTTTTTTTTGTCTTCAAAGTCCGTGTTAGGCTTAGCCTCCAGGTAACTTATTCCCGACTTCCTATGTCTGTGCCTTTGAGAAAGGTGATGCCCTTTCTCAT
>NW_009226390.1:0-13176 GCF_000690835.1 Fulmarus glacialis | reverse complement strand
CCCTACAATAATGATTTGCAAAATGCGTCTCTTGCCGGATCATGAGGATTGATAGGCAGTGCCCAGGTCTGCGCAGAGCAATAAGGACGTGGGGAACGGAGGGCTGACGGGAAGAGCAGGCGCTGGGGCTGAGCAAGTTAGCACGAACACCGCCGGCCATCTGCAAAGACAAATTGCATTTCTGAAAATAGCGGGGCATTTGAATTGAGGCTCCTCTCTAATGTGAATTTATACTTCTGGAAAAAAACGACCCCGGGATTACATTTGCCAGCCGCTCGATTGATTCGGTTGAACTGGCGCAAATGTTATCGCTGGGTGTCTGCTGGGGAGATCTTCCGTCCCCAACACTGAAGGCTTCATCTACGTCTGGTGACAGGCTGATAAACATCGCCAGGTGGTTTTGTTCTCTGCGCCTGGGCAGAGGGATTAAAGTGCACGAGTGGGTTAGGAAGATGGGACGTGGCAAGATTTCACTTTTTGAAAGGGGAGTCCTGGCTGATGGCTGCTCAGTGATGTTTAAAAAGTCTTTAGTGAGAATATATAAAGAGCCGAAGTTAATACACGAAGACCGTTCCTCTCTCGTTTCTGTATAAGCCCTGTTATCACCCTAAGTGAAAACACGGCCAGTTGCTCGGTGGTAAAGCATCGGGCAGTGGGACCGTCGTACCCCCGGGAAGGCAGTGAAGTTTTTCTGCTTACTGGTGATGTATAAAAAAGGAATAAGCTAACTGTCCTTTCTAATCTCGACATTCTGAATGATCCCACAGGCTCGAAAGAAAGCCCCTGGGCTGTGTGTGCTGGGCTGGGCGAGCGCAGGAACAGCCAGCCGGGGGGGTCGGAGGCTTCTCCCTGGCCGGGAGCTTGTCTGGGCGGGGCAGGCCAGGGGGGCCAGGCCGGTCCAGCAGCCGCTGGGGTGGGCTTGGTCCTGCCTCGTGCCCCGGGTGTAGGTGAGGTGACCCACCGAGGTTCCAGCACTGTTTTCTGTGGGTCTGGGACTGGCTGTATTTAGGCTTAAACTCTGCTTATCTGCTGCCTGAGACAGCAGTATTTCAGTCCAGGGAATTGGCTTTATTTACCTCCATTTTGCTTTCGATAAACTGGGGGAAAACTGGCAGTAAGAAAGGGATTTTTTTGTTTGCTTTTTTGTTCTTGGTTTTTTTTTTCCTTCAGAAGTGAAATGCTATTTAAAGGTGACATGCTGCTTTCCAAGTGCACTGAATCTGCATTAAAAATTTTGTAAATAGGGGCAGAAGTGTCTTCAGCTTTGAGTTGTATTTAATTAATCAACCATCGGTATCATAAAGATATACTATTACAGCACTCCGTGATCGAAGAGTTTATTAATGCTCCAGGTAATCTGGGCATGCACAGTGGATGGGACGGAGGGGCAGAAGTAGGGTTTTTCTGTCTGTGGCTCTTCCTGCGCGCAAGCTTGCTTGAGTCTGGCTGTGTTACAGTGGAAACAGGAGAAAGCAAATAGGCCGCAACGGGGGCACGTAACTCTCCTTTAATGCTGGTAGAGGTCAAATTGATTCTTTGTGGGTAAGTGTTTTAGAAGCTGCAGCTGATCTGTATTGTGTTGCTTATTGTTATTCCGGGGCAATAGTAATTGATATATCTTTAGCCTGATGCCTTATTTTTATTTATACCTGTAATGTAATCGTTAAAAAGCTTTGAATATTGATGCAGTTATGCGATTGAGAAAAGAAGGCAATAAAGGGGAAAAAAAAAAAAGAAGACTCTCAATAAAAAAAAAAAAGTAAAGGAAAAATAAAGTGGATAGGAAAAAGAAAGAATTGACCATTTCCTAATACTGTCAGCAATTTGGTATGGAAAGTCACAAGGCGATGGTTATGACTCCGTGGCAAATGGAAACCCTGGGGCCACGTGGAGGATGCTGGGCAGCAGCAGGGTGCAGGGCACCTGTTGACATCTCTGCATCCCTTGCAGGTTTTGAAAATCCCAATGGTCTGGGCTGCCGCTTCCCACCCAAGTGATTTCAGTATGCTTCCGTGCCACTAGTAAACCCTCGGAGGACACGGATGACGGGAGGCAGAGGACAGCTGCTGCTGCTGCAGCTGAGATCCCAGCACTGGGCCTGGCCAAACTTGTTTATTGCCGAAGGCAAGGGACCAGCTGGGTCCCCACCGGCGCTGGGACTCGATTGCCGTGCAGCGCGGCAAGGCCGATGCCACAGCCTGAGCGACGTGCGGACGAGGGGGAGGCGGCTGCACCGCACGCTGCCAGCTTTGCAGACATGCACAGTCTCACCCGTTTGCTTATTTGCCAGCATCTTATTTTCATGATTTGTTGTTTTTGCTGTGCAAGTGAGCACCAAATCAGACTCAAAAGCGAGCACGGCAGAAGGCTCTGTATGTTGCTGGAAAGCAGCCTGATAAAATAAACAGATGCTGTCATAAAAAATAAAGCAGAAAGTCTAATAAATAGAGCTTCTCTTGAAGAAAAGGAAAGTATTTCATGCAGCGTATATGGAATTTTCTGGGGTTTATTTTGGTTATTTTGACCTGTGAAGTTGCTGAAGCATCAGCCAGGTGTGCGTGTTGCCGGGAGCTGCATGTGCTTGGAAGGGGTCCGCACCCAATGCTGAGAAACTGTGGTGGCTGAATTTTTCAGCGATACCTCAACGTCGGCACATTGTGCACTCTGGCTTTTCAGAGAAGCTAGCTATTGAGTTTTATATGCAAAGAAAAGTAGTTGAGGAGTATATAGTTTGAACTCAGAGGACCCCGACTATTTCTTAATTTTTTTTTTTTATATTTTAAGAGAACAAGACTGCTTCTTGCAGTCTGCTTTCTTGCAGAAAACCTGCCAAGATAAAATTGGTAGAAGATGTTGTGAGGAGTAGGCCAGTTGCTGAAATGGAAATCCCGCTGCTTTGGGGTAGCCTCAGCTCTCTGGAAGTAGGAAAAGATGAAAACAGCTTCAGGCTGTGATACTTCCTGAGGATGAATTTTACAGCACTTCAGAGGAGGCTGCAGAAGAGCCTCAACAGATTTGGGAGCAGCGTCTCAAGGAAGGCTAGAAGATCGGGAATCCTCCTTTTCTCAATGGTCTACTGATACAACCCAGACTTGGACGTTATTGAGAAGATGTCCGATAATTTAACCCATACTAAACCTAACACATACTAAACCCATACTAAACTTCCAGCTGACGTTGAGGTATTGCTGAAAAATTCAACCACCACAGTTTCTCAGCGTTGGGTGCGGACCCCTTCCAAGCACATGCAGCCTTCCGGCAGCACGCACACCCGGCTGATGCTTCAGCAACTTCACATGGATACATGTCTCTGATATGTGGCTGCATTACTGCACTCTCAGGCAAAAGCAGCAGCAACTATTATTAAGCAGGAAAGGAGGAGGTAGAAGTGGCATTGTAGCAGTGATCCAGGAATAGCAGCAATATCTGAGCCTCTTTTCAACCACCTCATATCATGTCATTACTAGTTTTAGCTTTGTTGACATGTTATTTTGTCCAAGACGTTCCCAAGCAGCAATATCTGAGCCTCTTTTCAACCACCTCATATCATGTCATTACTAGTTTTAGCTTTGTTGACATGTTATTTTGTCCAAGACATTCCCATTTTAAGGTCTTGCACCCTGTGATTGCTTTTTTTTTTTTTTAATTGGATTTTTTGGTACAGTCTAAAACATGTCTGTTATAACTTAGCTATAGTATGGTTAACAGTCCATTTGCCAATGAGGTGCTTGGATATTGCAGTGCCCTCACACATTCGGGAATGTGTTTCCCTCTTTGTGTGACATTTTTGAATAGTTCCTTAGGGGAGGCTGGTTTGGATTTGGTTAGGCTTGTGCTTTCACAGTTGCCCTCCAGGGAAACTCCATCAGGCCCAAAAAACCAAGTAAACCAATTCATGTTTTAAGGTTTCTCTGATAATTGTTTTTACACATGTTAGGGGAATTAATTCCATAACTTCTGTGATGTTTGAATTTCCCATTCCTTGTCAGCACTTCAACCTCTTCAGAAGTTTTTGATCATCCTAAAGAATTTTCCTAGTAAGTTGATGTTGGAAAATCTTCCCATCATTATTTAAAAAAAAAAAAGAATTAATAAACAAAAGTGTTGTATGTTATAGTATTTAAGGCTGATCTTTTCACGACCCCACAAAAGCAAGGCGACGGAAAATGTCGGTCCATCCTGGTTCATGTGCTAGTTACTGACAGGGGGAACTCCCAGCCTGAAAGCATGAACTTCTTGAGCTCCAATTAAACTTCCCTTTAGCTGTAACAGATATGCATTTTCTGTGGATCTGCACAGAGAAGGACTTGAGTAGTATGTAAAGGTATATATCTGCTGGTAGTGCTGATCAGAGAACAGACTGTTTTACTCTGCAAAAAAGTTGAGATTTGAGGGGAGCTCCCCCTCCTCACTCCAAGTTAAGCACTTGCAGAGACTGTGTGCAAAAATTGATCTTATTTCCATTTTAAACTTTAGAAGAAAAAGTAATATAGTACATACGGCTTGAAAGACTGTTTTTTTAAAAACAAAACCCATTTTGGAATAAATCTTTCTGAATCATTTGTGATAGAATAAGGTCCAACTTCATTTTCATGAGATTGTTTCTGTCTATTTTCTTCCAATTTTGGTAGAATTGAAGCAGCATTTTCCACTGAAAAAACTGTCAGTGAGAAAATGTCTGGATTCTGGCCACCTCCTGTGTGTACCCTCCTACACATGGACCTCATGATGTGGTAGCAGTGCTCTTTGGGCAATGGACTTCTCTTTGGTCCGTGGACTTAACCTTATCCATACTACTTGGCAGGCCAGCATTTCTGCACAGCCTTCATTTAACCTCCTACCACACCGCAGACTTTCTCTGCTCTTCTGGAAAGTTATCCTTGCCTCTGTTTACATTTTTTCCACAAAGTTGGAAACAGGTTCCTCATAATCTCAAAAAGAAAAATACCTTTTATCACATGTCCTATACAGAGGTTGTGACTATTGTAAATTAAAAAGTTATTGGTAGTTAATTAAATGTGGAGGGACAGTAACTCTGCTTTAAAAAATGTATTCTTTCTTTTTGGTAAGGAAGGGCGATACTTATAGTTACCAGTGTCTAGCTGTGTACTATGAGATGACAGCAACTTTGTTTGCACTGAAAAAAATTCCATGTGGTGAGTACGTAAATGGAAGGTTAGGAATAAAAAATAGTAAGTTAAATACACCCAGGTTATATTTGGCAGTGTATCAAGGAATCCAGTAAGGCCTAGAAAGATGCCTTAAAAACTGGCACGTCGAGACCAGATCAAATTGTGCTTGTTGGTGCCATCTTGGTTGGTTTTTTTCTCTCTGTTCTGGTTAAGGATGTTCGTCCTTAACTTTTCAGCTTTGATACATACATGTTTGTTTGGTTTTTGTTTTGTGGTGTTTTGGTCAAGAATTTTTTTTGCCGAACTAGTTAGGCTTTTATTTTTTCTAGATTTTTGTCTTTATTTAACCTTCTACAAGGGCCCTTTCCTCCAGCACAGCTTAAGGGATAGAAAACAGCTGTGTCTTGTTCCGCGGAGCTCATGGCGGGGCTCCTTGTCTATGAGAGCCACAGGCAGAAGAGAGTGCCACCAGAATCCCGCTTTTCATCTTGGTCTGTTATTGGGATATAAACCATGTCTACTGTTACTGCTTTATATGCTTAGCAGATGGCCTTGCTGAAGCATGCCATGGGGATTGAGTTAATTTTTTTTGTTTCTTTAAGTTGCTGTGGGGTTTTGGCAAGTTGTTTTGATTGTCTAGTCTCCTGGTTCAACACCAAACCACCCAGGGCAGAGGCGGCACCTCAGCAGCTGCGAGCAAGCCCACTGCAGGTGGCCGCGTGCCCTGCCGCTGCATCGGGGCTGCTTCCGTCCCCGGCTCCGTGGGGCTCTGTCGGCAGAGGGGTGGCCGCTTGATGCTGCTTCAGGACTGCTGTGATGACACGTCTCCTCTGTGCACCGGAGGTGGGTGGCTTGTTTTGGCGGTGGTCAGCATGTCGGGATCCCCAGATCTGCCGTGTTTCCTCCACCTGCCTGGCAGGTCTTGCAAGTGGCACTTCGATGCCAGAGCCAGCTGTGGTGGAGCCGTGCTTTGCCTGTTTCCACCTTCTGTTTGAGAGTAGAAGGCCTGGCGCGACGATGCTGGGGAGATGCCCTGACCGGAGGTGGGTGGCTTGTTTTGGCGGTGGTCAGCATGTCGGGATCCCCAGATCTGCCGTGTTTCCTCCACCTGCCTGGCAGGTCTTGCAAGTGGCACTTCGATGCCAGAGCCAGCTGTGGTGGAGCCGTGCTTTGCCTGTTTCCACCTTCTGTTTGAGAGTAGAAGGCCTGGCGCGACGATGCTGGGGAGATGCCCTGTTACCGACATGCGGAACCCATGCTGAGCAGTTTGGGATGGGAAAGCCCAGCCCAAGGTCCCAGCCCACATCTCTGGGGCTGTGAGCAACGCCTGTTTGACAGCTTGACCTCCCTGACCCAGTTGCCTGAAGGGTAAAATACATCTAACCAAAGGTTTGGCTTGCTTTGGCAAACTGATGAATTAATTCAGATATGCTGAAGCGTCCTCTCCGCCACCTCTTGTGAGGCCAGGGCAGGGCAAGCCGCCAAGCCAGGTGCTGGGGAGGGAACCCCGCGCTACATGGGGGGCAAGCGCTTGCCCAATAAACCTCCTGCCCGGGGGCACAGGGATCAGCCGGGGCAAGGAGGGCACAGGCTGAATCGAGCAGGTTTGCTCTGCCACACCACACCACGTCCCGCTGTCACAGCCCCGCGGGAGGAAGCCAGGGGCGAGGGTGTCCTCAGAGGGACGAGGTGCATGGGGTAGCGGGGCCGAAAGTGAACATGTGGCGCGGTGTTTCTCAGTCGTGTGGGAGCTTAAAGAACCGGTGAGGTGGAAAGAAATTTTAGCCCTGCCTCAGGACTTGCTAAGCGCAAATGCAAGCCCGGTGATTCAACAGACCCAAGTGAAGGGCGTATTTTTCTGCAGAAGGTTTTAAGGGGTTTGCTGGTATGAGGTGAAACCATTGATGTCACTGGTAGCATCGGTTACCACGGTAGTTATCACTACCCACACCATGCAGGCAATTGGCAACTTTAAGCTTCCAGCTATTAATCCCTTTAATCTCCTTGTGTTCTAAGCAATGTTATAAATTAGCAGAGTACCTTTTTTCACCACTTCCCTTTTTTTTTTTCCTTTGGAAAACAAATTCAATTCACTTTATTCTTCCAGAATTAAAGGCAATGTTGCGGGAATTGTGTCCGAAATGAAATGTTCCTTTTTTTGCTAATATGTTATTGCCAATAGTTGCTTGTTCGTTTGGTGTGTGTTAATTTTTGGATAAAAAAGAAAAGTCCAGAGACAGCTGGATATACATTAATCTTAGCTAAAAGCTTTTCAGCAGATTAACCCTGGAAGGCAAAAAGGATGTGAACACAGCTGGAATGAATGATTGTTTTCTGTTTCAAAGGACTATCCATAAAGCTCTTCATTTGGGGGATTCACACCGAGTATTACAAAATTATCTCTTTCTGCCTTCCTTCAGACTTCCCTTTACAAGTGTCCCGAGAGTGACTTACTATATAAGTTTATTTCTGTTGAGCTGCTGAAATATGTTGCTCAAATCCTTCCTGCCCCTTTTCTGGGCTATCAGTGGTAGCTCTGATATCTTAGGGATTTTATCTATTTATGGTAAATTTGCTGGGAATTCATTAGCAGTAAGACCAAAACCAAGGATTGTGGGGCACATGCGTACCTTGGTGCTTGTGCCCACTATTGTAGTAACGTGCCTGTTGTGTACTGCGGTTTCCTAAAAAGTGCATCTTTTACTGTTTGGTCCTGGAGGGCAGCCAAAGCCCTCACTGGGGTTTAACTACTGAGCATCCACCACCAGCACAAAAAAGAAGAGTCAGAAGTGAAATGTCAGAGTTTCATTTTGGAGGCAGAAACCGAGAATAGGAAGAATACGGTGGGGAATTGAAACAAAACTTACATCTTGGACTCGTAGCGAAACCTTTTGCTCTCCAGGTGTTGCAGTAGGCATGTGCAGGTGTGCCAGTGCACACAGGCAATGAAGATGAGAAGAGTTTTGACTCCTCTGCCGCGAGGTGTTTGCCCAATGCCCTGCCTCCACGAGGCAGGGGGAGACAATCTTGCGTTCACGTTGGCTTTGATCTGGCAAATTTGACCCAGATGCAGTCAACCCCAAGCTACCTTCATGTTTGGTTGGTTTTGGCAAATACATGTTTGGAGGAAAGAGGGAGAAAGGTATGTGCAAGCCATTGGCTGATGGCTGGCTTCTTTCATTGAAGTGCTGGATGTGCAGCTCATGCTTGAGCTGAAGTCTGTGCTGTGCTTGCGGGCAGATGATCTCTCCCCTTGTGCTCAGGCTGTAAAGTGGAGACAGTGATGCTTCTGACTCCCTGATATCAACACTTTCACCATGCCCAGTGCTAACAAACTGAGCTCTGGGTTGGAAAGGTGAGGAGTTGCTTGAGTAAAATCGACGGTCACGCATGAACGTGCAACTCTGCCAACACTGTTGCACGCTCCAAATCCGCCCCGGCACTTGGGACCTTTTAGTACTTTGCCCACTCTTTTGCTTTTGACTAGCAATGCCAGACAGATCCTGCTATCACTGTGCTGCTAAAAAAAAAAGCAAAACAAAGCAAAACCCCAAACAAACCCCCAATCCTAAACTAGAAAGCAAACAAAAACCCCCATTGCTTGGATCCTGAATGTTTCTACCTCCTCTTTACGTGTTGGTGACTTCTACATTTCAGTTGACTTCCAAAATAGCTCATTGCAAAGGAGGCTGTTAAAGCAATTCCAATTGTCTAGAAAAGGCAGTTTTCATGTGTCAGGTGATGACGACGGACTCTAGCTGCTGCGATGCAAGCAAAGAGCTCCCCGTGCAGCTGTGACGACGCAGTGAGGGTACGTCTGCAGTAGCGTGGGATACGTCTGCAGTGACTGATGGATGCAGCACTGAAACCTGAATGTCGCAGCTGGGCTTGGGGAACTTTGCACGTGGAAAGGAAGCAGACAGTTGAAATGGGCACGTCATTTACAGAGACGGTGTAATGGCTCCTTTCACAACATCATCATGTGGTGCAAGGAGCAGATTCAGTATCCCTAGAGTGTGGAAGGGAGGTCTGGAGAAACGCACTTTAACTTAAATTACTGCGGAATTTTTTTGTTTTTTAAACCAATGTCTGCCTGCAAAGTCCGTATGGACTGTTGGCCTTTCTCTGTCATCTTCATCACAGCATCTGAAAACTTCGTAAAGATTTCCAGGTTGTTCCTTTGCAATGCTGGGCTCGGACATGCGCATTTTGTTAGGGACCTGAGATAGTGAGAGAGAGGTGAATTGCACAGCCCAAGGGCTTACAGAAGGCTTCTGACAGCCAAAAACCCACCTGACCTCTAGACATGGTCTGGTGTGCGGGCCATAAAACCTGTCTGCAACATTTGTCATGACAGATTGCATCTTGAGAAAACATTGCCAGGCAGATTTGGAGAGAGGGTATTTTAGATAAAAGCAATATTAAGAAATACTCTGAGGCAAACATCCAGGGGTGACTGGATCTGTAGTTTGTTTTCCTACAGTTTATTGGAAAAACAAAGGATCATAAAAAAAAAAATTAAAACTTTTACTGCCTGTATGACATCATATTTCCTGTTGAGCTAAGTGTTTTGATGAGAAATATTGCAATTAGGTTTTAGTTGATTCTTTAGCACTATTTTGGTAGGGATTAACCATTGCTGCTGACTGAGGATGCGTGTGCTTGAGCTCCCACTGCTTTCTGCTGGAACTGCAGCTGCTGGGGTCTGCTGGAGGAGGAAAAGTTCCCCTGCTTGACAGACAGTCTATAAAAATCTGAGAGCTCTTCACTATTCTAGCACTGAAAAATGGTAAGAAAACTGCTATGACACCAACCTAACCTACAGCTTCTTTTGGTCACCTCTGAGGAAGCTGGAGACCTTTCCTCTTATGCTTTTCTCTCCCTCCTGCGTGGAGCACATGGGCTATTGCACACCCGCTCCCTGGCACCTGGCCACACCATCATGGCTGTCCACGTGGTGTCCAGGTGGTGTCCAGGCAGTGTCCAGGTGGTGTCCAGGTGCTGCTTCAGAGGGGCAGGTTTCTGACCCATCCTCCAGCTGCACCGGCCAGAGAGCGCTGGGACCTTTAACTTGCTGCCCAGACCCGAAAGCACAGGGAGTGCAAACTCCTTACTGAATTTCCAGTGAAGAAAGAAGCCTTTCCTATTGTTCATTTATCAACATTATGGGAAATAATTTGAGCTCCTTGGGGAGGGGGACCTCAATATGTTCCTATAATAAGGTAAGCCCAGAAGGAAATTTTGGCTTCAGATTCACCGTAGGCATTTATCTCCTTTGTGCATTTCAGTTTGGGGGAAACAGGGAAGAAAAAACTTAGCCCATCTATTTTATTCTTTTCCGGAGTTTATTAACCACCAGAAAGCAAGCAATACTTCCTGCAGAGTGCGGTTATTATTGCTTTGTTCTTGCTTCTAATATAAATGTTTTTGAGATGTCCTGCTCTTCTAACTGATATGTTTGCATTAAATCAGTAGTTCCGTTTTGTTTATTAAAATCAAACTTTCCCTCATTGAGTATTGTTGTAGAATTAATTACCACCCTTTTACTGCGTTCCTTTCTTTTGCAACAAGGGAGAATTAAAGCAGCAGACACTGGGAATACATTAGCCACAACAGTTTTCATAAAGCTCTGATTGAGGCCTTTGAATTTGCTGCTTTGCTACGCACATGTCTTGACCTAGAGATTTTCTGCACCAAGGTATTAGAAGAAATCCCTCATATTTACATCCAAGAAGGCCCTACTCAGAGGGCCTGAGAGGAGACCATGCAATACTCTTGCAGGGTGGCCATTTTCTCGGTTTCCTCCTTCTCGTACAGTCTATGGCAAGAAGTAGCTCAACCTTTTGCTTTACACTCTCTTCCGTGAATGCCCTATAAACTTCAGGGTTCATGCTGACCTGTTAAGATCTGGTTGCCACCAAACGTAGTCCAGCCAAGCTCTGTGCATGTTTGTCACACCCTGCTTTCATACTGGAGAGCATGTGGAAACCCATGGGTAGTTCTGCTCAAGCCAATGGCTTTGGGTATGCCAGGGTAAGTTTTTTGGCAGACAATCCTGGCTACTTGCCTGAAATGGCAAATCCTGCAGTTGTTTTGGCAAAAGCTTCATGTTTTTGCAGAAGCCTGACCCATGCGATCCAATTTTGTATTTTCCCATGAGTTCCGACATTTTCTATGTGTATTTCGGTGAGTAGCCATCTGTAACGCTCATTTTCCTATAGCAGTTCTGGAGGAATTAGAGATACAACTTACGCAAGCTTGAATGGGATGGCCAAGCTGATGGCTTAAGCTGGGAAATGGCACAGCGAAGGCGAGCCAAAGTCCAGCAGACCTCAGCCAAGCAGGCTGAAACGTTCTGGGTTTGCGTCAGATCATTCTTAATGCTTTCAGACACATCCTAGGTATGTGCTCGCACGTGCTGGGTGAGTGGCTACTTCTTTTGATCTGAGGCAGTCTCTGGATGTTTGACTTTGCGGTCGGAAAGGAGCCCGGCTGAGGCATGCAGCTGCTACTTGGATACGTGCAAACAGCCGTGCTGTTTGCGAGTTTGGGTTCCCTCTGGCTTAGGGGGGTCTCGGCTCACAGTTAGCAGGCACGCAGCTTGGCCTTCCTTCAGACTCTGCTATTTTTACCCCACTCTGCTCCAAAGTTTATTTGCCGGTTGCCAGCTCACCGAGGTTTGTCTCCTCGATTCATCTCAGCGCAGCCTGGGCAGCAGCAAGGCCAAAGCCCGACCCTGTGGTACAAACTGGATAGCATCTGGGCAGCAGAGCGCAGTTTTATATCTCAAACGGAAAGCACGCACTTAAAAGTGTTTTTAGTTTTAACTGCTGCTTCCTTCCTCAGTACACGTGGATGTTTCTGGCCCACGGGATAAAGGAGGGAAACGCCTCGCTGCCTGGTGATGGAGCGAGGCATGGGAGGCGTGGTGGGGCTGGAAAAACACAACTGCGGCAAGGGGAGACCTGGCAAAGGCCGTGGCAGTGCTTCAGGGGTTGAGGGGAGGACGAGGAGGGGATAGCACGAGGGACCCTGGATCAAGCCTCGGGAAGTGGCCACAGGCAGTGTAGAAGTCTGCCCGTAGCACCAGGCTGCAGGAGTTTATCACAGCTCTGACAAAGTCTCTTTTGGGAACAAGGCTTGGTCCAGAGCACACCGGACCTCCAGATGGGCCCTGCGATGGGACCTCATCTAGGGGGTCGGAACCTCTAGTGACTACAAATGTGGGGCTGCAAGGATTGCAGGGGAGAACAGGCATTTTGCATCAGCTGGAAAGAGGTGGTGAGTCAAGACCATGGTCCAGCCAAAAAATCCTTCTTATAACTGTTGGGGAGAAGAAGAGAAATGGAAAAGTGGATTTGCCCAATTTGTCCATTCCTGCCAACAAGGAATGTGTGTCTGCAAAAGGATGCTGGAAGCTTTAGTGCAGAGAGGTGAGAAGTAAGGAGATTTCTTAATATTGGTCATTCTCCCCTGTAATAACACAGCCCGATGGCCTGTTGTCTGAGCATCGGGAAATGGGAGGAAGAGTTAAAAGAGGAAGATACAGTGTTCAAGTAGTCCAAGTATTCCTATTTTATTTCAGTCCTGAATCAGTTCCAGTTTCGGGCACTTCTTCTGAATGTCTGTAGTACCCCTTCTGTGGCTGTGAGGCTGAAGTACCTGAGAAAAAGGAGCAGGCCCCCAGCTGAAACCATCAGCTGATGATATCTCAGCTGAAAAGAAAAGCATTTGTGTGCAGACTAGGAGGGACAACGTTTTGGAAGGTGAAGCAGTGGGTCCTTGCAGGTAGGCGTTTTCTTGCTCGGTGCCAGGAGGCATGGCTGGGTCCTGGGGAGCACCTGCAGGTGTATGAAAAAGCACGGCCTGCTACGGTTAGAGCGGTACCTCGTTGTATTATGGGCAGTGCTGGGAAAAGATGTGAAATGGAGGAATGGTGACTACACAGCACAAAAACAGAAGTCACCTCCTGTGCTGCTCGCCTGCAGCCTAGGAACTCAATAAAAATTTGACTGTGGGCTTAAGCTGTGCTTTTTATTCATGT
>NW_009226389.1:0-7895 GCF_000690835.1 Fulmarus glacialis | reverse complement strand
GGGGCCGCCGCGCACGCCCTGGCCTGCTGCCCGACCAGCGAGATTGCTGAAAAGCAATAGATAGCTTCTGGCAGCGGCAAGGGGAAAAATATTTTGATCATGTGACGCTATACAAGCTAACTAGTTTGCTTCATGTGTGAAACTTCTACAGACGCTACAAACACCACGTTTGTAATCGGCCCCAGAACCCAGCCCGCTCTCCTCTCCTCCCCCGGGAAGCCAACCCGCCCTTCTGCAGGCTGGAAATTCCTCGCTCAAGCAAAACTGCAGTTTAAAACAAATTACGGAGAACAGAATACAACCAGCTAGCCGCTATCTATATATTCCTAGCACTTTTCATTACTGCTGAATACAGGGCACCATGAAGTTATCTGCCTCGCAGAAATCTCTCTTTCTGTTTACAGGAAGGAAGGACTTTCAAATGTAAGTAAAACTGCCAAGTAAAATTATTTTGCTAATGCTGGTACACAACTAAAGCAGCCTCAAACATACCTACCTGTATTTTTCAAGAATTATTTCTTTAAATAGCCTCTATCTATGACCATCTGTAAATACCTTAAAAC
Organism: Fulmarus glacialis; assembly: GCF_000690835.1. NCBI lineage: Eukaryota > Metazoa > Chordata > Aves > Procellariiformes > Procellariidae > Fulmarus > Fulmarus glacialis. Next base: position 7,332 of record NW_009226389.1, on the reverse strand, counting down.
AGCAACCGCTCTAAAGAACACGCTCATTTTTCTTGACTTGGGAATTCCAAACAACTAAGAAACACTGAATTTAAAAAAAAAAAAAAAAAAAAAAAAAATAAAAAAACCACATTTTCCATAAATCATGTCTGAAAGTAAGACATCAATACTACTATTTCATATAAACAGAGAATATCCAAAATATTCACAACATAAATTGCTACACAAAAAAATACAGAACTCCATACATTCCACCCAAATCAAAGGCTGCAAATAAACCAGCATATTCCTTTGATGCTGTCAAAACAAACCTCCTTATCTTTATTTTTAACTTTAAAAGAATAAAATTTAAGAACTACAAATCCTGTCCTCGTGCTTTCAAAAAGAATTTTCAGAGCTGATGTTTCAGTATCTTGCTTACAAACAAGTAAGTCTGACAAGCTAACCAAATAACATGATCAGTGCTGGGAACACCTTGTCTCAGATTCCATCCAAACAAATAGAGAGAGGAAGGTACAGTGCAGACTGGATACCTTCACACATAACAAGTATTTAGGCTGCCTATTTATTCTGCATGCCACTGTAATTAAAACTGCACAAACTTCAATAATTAAACAAGGCAAATATTGTCCTTATTTTAACACAGGGAAACTGAGGTACCCAACAGTGAAACCAGCTACCTTTAGATCATGCAGTCAGCAGACAGCCATCCAGAATTCCTGCACCAATCCTACCACTTTCCTGAAGTCACATAATTCACTGCTTGTGTAAAGAAGGCACCATTCTGCTTGAATCAATCTGCGAATTAAGCCATGTCCACACTGGGAACGGCACACATGACTACAATTATGTTTTAAAAAAGGATCTCTCCTTTTGGGATTTTCTGAACCAATTTTCTTTCTTTACTCAAAACAAACAAAAAACAACCATGCTCAAACTTCAGGTCCTTCGGTGAAAGCCAGCCGTACAAGGGATTATGCTACAGCAAGACAGCCCTCTCTTTCCTGCGTAACACGGATCACTTTGCGCTTTTAAAACATCACCAAAACATGCTGCGAAACCGTCTACTATGTGAAAAACTCACAAGTTACCTCTATCATAACAGCCATACCCCTCAGGAGAGGCTACTTATAAAGGCTGTTATTTTGCCAGTGCACATACGCTACCACCCCAATGGTAAGATAAATACAAAGGGGTTTGCCACAACAGCTATTAGTCAAGGATGCAATTAATTCCCTGAACCTAACTACGTAGCTACAACAACAGAACTTCAGTGGACCTAGCCACCTGGTCTTTAAAGGGCAAACAAATTGATTCAGTAACTTGACAGAATCAAAACCATTTTGTAACTAACACAGGTAAAGAATGACTTAACATCCAACAGAAAGAAACCCCTGCTACAGAAATTTTTTTTTTAGTAAGTAGATACCTAAAATAAATTCCAAACAAAGCTCTCAAGGAAGAATAAAATCTGAGTGTAACAGTTTAGAGTAGAAGCTTATAAGACCCTATTAATAACACAACTAACACTACCCCCTAAAAAAAGACAGGGGGGTTATACATTGAGTTTTCCCCATTTTCTTGTTATTTTTAGCAAACACGCTAAAGAAAGGAAGTAACAAAAAAAAACCCCACGTACATCTAATTTCTTAACAACAAAAAAAAAAGGCAGAAAAAAGATTAGCAGAAAATTCCTTCCCCAGCCCCCCAATGGTCAGAAAGAGACTGCTGGGGGTGGCAGGGGGAGATCAATGACACAGCCCTACAGATGGAAGTGTCAGAGGGCCTATCACTCAGGTGGATGTCTTCATAAACAATTATCAGTTCATAAACCTAAATTCAGTATCTTTTCAAGTCTGGGAAGGCTACAAAGCAGGGGGGAAGACAGGGCACAGCAGTGAATTCTTAAATGCAGAACACAATTTGGCAATTGGGCAAGTTCAGGTGCAAAAGATTAACTAACTAATAGTTCTTGAAATTGGAGAAAGGAAACTAATAAATAGATTACATACTTCTACACATGCTCAGTCCTTCTGACATAGTTACTAAACCCACCATGACTTAAATGCAAGAATATGCAAGTAGATCAAACACTGACAGCTCTGTACTGAAAGCAATTCCTTACACATGCTGCAGAACCATCAAATTCTGTTTTATACTGACAAACTGGTCACTACCCATTCAGAAATTCGGCAGCCTCACAACTTGGTTTGGTAGTTTATAAGGAAATTAACATTTCCACTATACATAGAATATAAAACACCCTTTCAAATCATACATGCTGAAAACTTTTACACAGATTTCACATTGGTTTTAATAAACATAAATGAAACATTTTGATAATAGCATCAGGATAATGATCTCAGGTTACGCAATTTTCTAAATAGTTGCAGGTGCCTTCAGCAGTAAGCTACCTATATAGGGAATAAAAAGTTTGCTAAAAGGTACTTTAGATTTCCAGTAAGAATAATTCCCATATGAAAAGCAATCTTTAAACAAGACATAATAATTGTGATTTCTGCATCGAATTTGTTCACTTTAAAAATGAAGACAATTTATCTGCCAGATAAAACAACCGGACTTGGTGGTAAGGAAGCCTGTGCATGCACCCTCACAGCCCCCAACACACACTTGTGCTCTGTACATCGTATTCATCAGAAGGCTGCTAAGCTCCTGGGCACTTGTTCAACTCAATTTTCCTCAGAGTTTAATTTCTATGAGAAATCTAGTGACTTTATATAGATGACATTGAGTACATAATGATAAAACAGTGCAAGGAATACTTGAATTTTAGATGACGGTGCCTTTAGTTTAAGGTGACTGTATTGACGCAGCAGACAAATCCCTCGTTTCGCTCAGTCATTTGTCTTCTCAGTTGTCTGAATAGATGCCTGTAAAGCTTGTATTCTCCCAGAACAGAATGTGTTCACGGTAAGACTGGGTTTATTCAAAAGCTGAAGTTTATGGCACCAAGACCCTATGTATTTCTAAGAGACCTCTGTTTTCAGTTGTGCCAAGGTGTGCCTGCCTGAAGGAAGGTGTACGCTATGTGCCTCAGTTTCCCCACCCTGGAAGAATTGCCTCTTACTCCAGTGCAAGGCACACTGGAAAGACGGTGTGAAGATCAAATGTACTTGGAACGTTGTTACTGAGAAAAGAAAGTTAGTTAAAAGTAATCCTGTACAGATTAGCTATCTACTGTCCCCAAAATGCACTGCTCACAAATTGCATAGGTATCTTGGGATACATTCATCCTTGAGGATTCCTCGACTGCAGTGGAACACCACCCTGGACGGGTTTGGCCCTTTTGGAGGCGACACGTTCCTGGTGGATCACTGGATGCCACACTCTCAGAACTGGAAGTACAACAACAGAAATCCTCCGGCCCACGTGCAACACAAACACTGCAGCACTGTGCCAGCATTTGTGTGTGAAACTCGGCATGAATAGGTATGACTGGGTAACAGAAAAATTCAAAAGGCAACCTTATGATCTGAATGGCAAAACATACATCAGATGTACAGAAACCTTTCAGGTTTACTAAAAAATAGTATTTGAATTTATTAACAGGTAAGGCTTCTTTAAAATAAATTTTACTCTAATACAATTGGCTCCACAAGATTTTCATGTATTCCATTTATTTTGCTTCTCTCAGCACCAAGCAATACAAACACAACATGCTTAGTACCACTTTTCTATTACTAGTTTTCAAAACAAATTTGAAAACCACTAAGGTATACTTTTAATTTAAGTTTAATTAAAGTCCTCATTCAATCCTACCAAAACATGTATTTAGCACTATGTAAATAGCCCCAAAATTGAAAGAAAAAAGTTTTTTTTCCCAAGTACCTTAATAATCACAATTCTAAAATACATTCTAGCAAGTTAACCTACCACAAACACATGCTACTGAAATTCTGCAGCCTTGAGCATGCATGCACAGCGAGTGTGGCAACGCTACTTTACATATCCACAGAGAATCTTCAAAGCCTCCCGATAAATGGCACATTTTGAAAAAGTACTGAAGTGTAACTAGTTAGGACACAGGTACAATCTTAAGGACATAAGCATACATAAACTACTGCCATTCTCATGTTAACAATGAGAATTTCAAAATACCTGTGATAAAATATTTGAGGTGCAAAAGTAAAAAAGAGAAAGGCCTATCAGTAGCTATTGAAACTTGTTTTCATAGCACAAATTTCATCTGGTTTTAACTAAGATACTATTTCAGAACGAAACAGCATCACCTAACAGACCGTGCTTAGTAATTTCAAAAATTTTGTGTTACATATGTAACTAGAAAATTTAGCAACGGATTAAATGCCTTAGTTTTCATCCCCACAAATTTGAATTAGAATGCCAAAAAGACCGTAATCGACTGCTTAGTTGAGGAATCCTTACACGATGGAGGCAGTAATACAGTAGACAGGTTTGCGTCTCTCTTTATTGTATCTCATACACAGAGTCCTGCTGTTCAACATGTAAGCATAAGCGCTACTACAGAAACCAATAACTGAACACCAAACCACAAAGTGTCAAATATACGGTCATAATATACATATAGATGCTACTAACTGAGAATATTGCTATTTGCTACTTCTAAATAGAAGCTATGTGAATACTAAACTGTTTATTTGAAAATGCACAGGGAAAAATGTATTTTATTCTCCCGTTGAGACATCAAGACTCTATTCACCACACTAACAGCTGTTTAATGGCCTTCAGGCACAGGACATGATTCTGCAGCCCTGGCTTAGCCAGAACTCCCAATACAGGCAATCTATTTGGTATAAGAAGAGCTGCAGAATAAGGCATATTCCGAGTTTCTCTGCTGCAAAACAAATGACTGATACACACACAAACTCAGAGCAGCTCAACAGAGTTTTTTCTAACACTTGCTATATACTCTATGCTATTACAGGTACTCCTGAAAAGACCCAGGTCCTCTCTTTGTGTGTAGGTGTATGCAAATCTTACATACATGCCCAAAGGAGAAAGAGGTATATAAAGCACACGGAGGCCAGCTAATGTGTTAAGCTACTGCAGTGCAAATCAGCAGTGAAGAATAAAAGGAGCCTCAGGATTCTGAATACCTGTACACTGCCAAGGAATTAATCAATAATCAAAATAACTGAATGACAAGGTACTGTACTAGCATCACACAACTCCTTCACAATCAAATCAATGTATCCACATGAGCAATATCCATCTGCTTTGAAAACGTGTGTTTCTTCAGAAACAAGAGGCCTCTTTTTCAACCTTACATCTCGTCTCACGACTGGGTAAGGCGACTAAATGAAATAGAAGCAAAATTTTCTTAAATAATTTAATAGGCTGGACAAACACAGAAGTCAGTTCAGAGTGCGACGCCACAGTGCTGCACATTACAAAAATTACCCATGCTGAGGCAAGAATTTCCTGAACAAGTATCTCAGATGTTGTAGCCTACTGACGGTCCTTTTTCTCTGTTCGCAGCACAATAGTTTCTCACAGGCATAGGGGCCAATCATCATCTGCTTTGTAAAGACACATGACAAGTGAGTATATTCTAATGTGTGTATACACATATATAGAGTATACACTCAGAAGATTATTAAAAAAAATAAAGAGAAGCCTTCTGCTCAAATGTCGGACTGAATATTCTGTTTTTCTCTTTCAAAAAGCAATCAATTTCTCTATTTAATGATGTAACATACCTGGAGATTGACTCGTGGGAATTAAAAATAAAAAACAATGTACAAAAATAATTGTGTTCTGTAAGCTAATAGTAAGTATTTATTTTTTATTTGACACAACCGATTTTATACATAAGAAATATTAATTTCCAATCTAAGGAAATTTCTTATCTCAATCACTTACAGGTTAGATGGAAAAATCGTAACATAAAGACCACTGATGACTTGCCTTTATGACAATTATTTTGAGGAAAAAATAGTAATAATTTAAAAAAAAAAAAATCAAAGAAATTGTGCCCTTGCTAGACTATTCTTTCTAAGCTGCATCCTAATTCTTACGGTAAGTGCCACACCAATTTTGAAGGAAAAAAAAAAAAAAAAAAAAAAAAAAAAAGAAATCTGTGAGAGAGGACATAAACCCATAAATATAAGGAAGTATTTCTAAGGGTCATAGTGAGGACATAATTAATTTACTCTCACTCCTCCAATAAAAATAAAATACTTTAAACAATTTCTGCCGTGAAGAAACAGCACTCTGAAATAACATGTACTATGTCTATCTGATGACGATTTTCCTAGCTTTTAAAGCCATAAATTCTGAACTACCTGTGTTTAAGAGCAAGCAGACAATGCAAATATTTTTAAATTAATTATGAAAGGTTATGTATACGAGGCCTCATTACCTTACAGCTTCCAGTCACCCTTTTATCAGTGCAAATTAAAAAAGGTAAAAATTAACACCCAGAAAAAATCTTAGAATTCAGAAGAAATAGAAAGGAAATGGAATAAAAACTAAAAACATGACAGGAGTGGTCTGTTGGAAGTAGACAAACACACACACAGCCAGCCCATCCCGGGTTTCTATGATTATTTTTTCAGGATTAATACACCGTTCACAATATTAAGCGATGCTTTCTCCAGGTTCTGTTCATTACTTTATGGCAAGATCCAGCTGTTTGAGGACCCCAAAAGCGTACACCTGCATTTGTTCCTGTCAGTCCTCGTTGTTAAAAGCTATTAAAAGATTTAACAGTTCTGAATAGAAAGATCTTATTGAAGGGAAAAGAAACCCATAAAATTCTAATGCACTACTCCATTTAACACAATTCACTCTCCTACTGAGAATTCAAGCCTTATCTCACACTCGCGTAGAAAAATGATGAGATCAACAACTCCCGATGCTTCTTGAAGTATTCTAACCACAATTCAAACGCAAAAGCACGTTTTCCCCCGAATATCTGGATCTGTTGCAGAGATGAAACGAATGTAACCTCTGACAGAACGGCTCCTTTTTCCCTTCCCTGCACAACACACGGCGTTTTCTCACCTACAGCAGCTACATGCAAACAAGCTTTTTTTAAGAGGCATGCAGAGGTTAGCTATCAAGCTAACAGAAATGTAATGAAATTAATATTTGGATTAATTTTTTTTCTTAGCAAAAATCTAATCCCTTGCATTACGTCCATAAGCTGCAACATTACAAAATGTTTTTAGAGGCACGAGCGCAACTTGAAATCCCGAATCCTCGTCCAAGCACTCTTATGACAAGAGACTCCCCTACCGCCTCCAATTAGCATGGAATTAAAAATCTAAAAAAATCAGTAAATCGACGCCCGGAAAAACCACGCCATGGAACCAGAGGGAACGGGGCGGAGTGGGGTGGGGGGGGGAGAAG
>NW_009226388.1:7157-17913 GCF_000690835.1 Fulmarus glacialis | reverse complement strand
TAAACAGTATCAATACGGACCCCTGCGGGACACCACTCGATCTCCATCTGGACACTAAGCTGTTGACCACTAGCCTCTGGATGTCACTATCCAACCAATTCCTCATCTACCAGACAGTCCATCCATCAAAACCATACCTCTTCAGTTTAGAGAAAAGGATGTTGTGGGCGACCATGTCAAAGGCCTTACAATGGTCCAGATAGATGACATCTGTAGCCCTTCCCATGTCCACTGATGTAGTCACTCCATCACAGAAGGCCACTAGGTTGGTCAGGCAGGACTTGCCCTTGGTGAAGCCATGCTGGCTGTCACCAGTCACCTCTTTATTTTCCATGTGCCTTAGCACAGCTTCCAAGAGGATCTGTTCTATGATCTTCCCAGGCACAGAGGGGAGACTGACCAGTGATCAAACAAACAAAAAAAGTGTATGTGGGGAAGAAGTATACTGGAGAGAAAGAAGGGAGCCACACTCCAATTCCTGCTCTAGATGTTTTCCTCCTCCTGCCATTTGGTTTCTGCTCTTCCTAAGCACCACAAGTTAATCTTCTACGGTAAAGTAACAAAACTGAGTGGCAGCTGTTGCCAACACTTCTCTGCACAGCCCTGGAGAAAGAAGTCTGCTCACGTGTCTGCAGGGTATCAGTGGTGACAGTCTGATTTACTGATACTGGGGTTACATCTCTGAGAGGAAGGGCCTGTCTCTGCCAGCTGGGACAGAAAGGCAGACGCAAAGACAGTTGCAAGCCGTGTGGCATCGTGGTGTGAGGTGACATTCTGCTCTACAGCTACGTGGAGCTGTGCTGCAGCAAAAAGAAAGGTTGGATAGCAGCAGGGTTGGCTCAAGAAAATAGTGCACAGATCTGGAACTGCAATGAGGTGCCCTTTGGCCCCTCAGAAGCCAAAATGGGAAGAAGCTGAAATATTTTTTCCCTCTTGCATAGCATGGACAGTAATCATCCAGTCACTATAATGTTGTGTAAGCAGCATTAGAGGAGATAACATGTTATTCTGATCTGCCCAAGTGTCGCAGGGTGGCGAGCACAGCGGGTATCTAAGTGTTGTCTTTTATGGTTTTTTGCTGTGTGACAGATGAAAACTCTCTCCAACAGACACGCTGCCCATGGGAACTCCAGCACTGGCAGTGCCCTTGGTCCCTTGCTCTGCCCCTTTGTGGTCCACTGCACCTTCCTGAGGTTTTTGGCCTTTCCTGCTAAAAGCGTTAGGCTAAGATACAACAGTCAGTTTGGGGTGTAGCAGTAGGGTGGATTCATAGTGAATCTTCCTGAACTTAAATGATTGATTACATGATTGCCTGTGACTGCCAGGGATGGACTTGAAGACTCAGGTGGTAATTTTCAGACCTCTATTCACGGATCTCTAATTCCCTCCACCGATCAGTTTTGTGGTCCATGCCTTCAGTATTGTTCTGCATAAAATGGATGTAAAGTGGCCAGGTGAAGAGCAGCAAGCCCAGGGCTCATGCACTTGATGGGGCTATGCAGAAACCCATGTTCTGTTCTCAAATGATTTGTGTGGACATGATCCAACAGCTTTCTCCCTCTCTGCCTCAGTGTGCTCCTCTGTGACGGAGGGCTATGAGACACGCTGCATGACTCCAACATGCTGCTGGATCCCTGGGATCCATTCAGGGAAGCAGAACTGACACTAAGAAGTTTATTCTCTAATAAGCTGTCTTTAGGGCCAGGCTGGTATAAAACATGTTTGTGTGAGTCTGGTACTGGACTGTCACTTAAACCTGGATGGTTTCCCATGGCCTGGTGCACTGCAGGTTGAGCAGAGGGCTCTACGGCGTCCCAGTGGTTAAAGGCCAGTGCTGGTGTCAGCAGTCTCTCAGCTTCCATGGTGATGTATTTTAAGGACATTTTTTGCTTTATATGCCTGTAAAAGCCGCCTGCATGGGAGTGATGGAAATATGCGTTCCTGTCTTTTGTGTCTGACTGACCTTCTTATGTCAACTGGGAGAAGGAAGACGCAGAGCTGGGAGTGGGGAGTGCCTGCTCCCTGCGGGTGGGAGGGCAGCGAGGTCCCCTCCTCTCTCTGACCTATCTGCTTTGTCCACTTGGACAGCAGGACAAGACAGGACAGTAGGTTATTATAGCTAGCAGCTTGCAGAACTATCCCTCAGACAGATAGCAGTAAGCGAAAGGATCAGATTTAGATCGTGACAGATACGTGGACAGATTGGCTGAATGCTCCTCTGGGCACTCCAGTGGTGATTTGCTTACAGACACCTTAGCAGTGGAGGTATGAAGAAGCCTCACAGAACCATCACCACCACCAAAACCGAAAGCCACCACCAAACAGCCATGGCAGCTGTGCCCTGGGACCTTGCTGTGTGCCCCAGTCTCCAAGCTGGACTGATTCTGCTCCCTCAGGTTGAAAGGAGACAAACCGAATCCTGGAGGACTTTGCAGGAGCCTTGGTGCAATCTTGCTGCTTCTCTGTGCCAGGTCAGTGTCAAATCAGTCTTACAGATTACACTGGCTTAACAAATGCAATCCCATTTCCTTCAGCTCCAAGGCTACAACCCAGCTATTGAGAGCAACTTCTGTAGCTCAGGATGGAGACCTATTTTACCGGTGCTGGGAGTCATACTTAGTCCCTGCTACTGTTCATCCTGGGCTTCTCAAGCAAGGTGAGGATGCACTGCTTTAACTACTGGCAGCCAGTGCAGCAGCAAGGCTCATGCAGACAGATGCTCTGGCCTTGCGAGCTTGACTCGGCGCTTCCCTCCGCTCCCTATCTCATGTACCAGGAACAGCGAGTGGGCACCCAGCACAGCCTTTCAAATGTCCATAACAGGGAACAGATGCTCTGTCTGTTGTGAGACACTGAGCCCACCTTCAGACCCGCCACCTCAGGGAGCAATGCCATTTCCAGATCCTTTCATTCATTTTTTTCCCCCTAAAGAAGATGTAGAAGTAATGGTAATGGTTTTAAACTAAAAGAGGTAGATTTAGACTAGCTATAAGGAAGACATTTTTTACAATGAGGGTGGTGAAACCCTGGCGCAGGTTGCCCAGAGAGGTGGTAGATGCCCCATCCCTGGGAACACTCAAGGTCAGGTTGGACGGGGCTCTGAGCAACCTGCTCTGGTTGAAGATGTCCCTGCCCACGGCAGTGGGGTTGGACTAGATGACCTTTAAAGGTCCCTTCCAGCCCAAACTATTCTATGGTTCTAAGTTGGTGACAACAGCAAGAGTAGAGGTGGCTGTCCAGCTCCCAGGATATGCTGCCCCTTCCAGCAATGAATTACCTATAAACTGATCGATGAAGGGAGACTGCACGCAGCTTTTTCCAAAGAGTTTGCCTTAAAATGCTGATTACTGGGCAGCAAAATTGCAGATTTCTAGCCATTTCTTTTCAGGCCCTTTCTGCCTAAAGCTTTTTCCACAGCTGGAAAACTTGGGAGTCTGGACCACGGTGCTGTGGACTGAGAAGTGCAGCAGGTTAGTGCAGACGGGAACGAGAGCTCCAGCCGTCCCTTCTGCTCTGGCCGGCGGTGTGAGCCACCGGCACCTCCTGCTTGGTGCCTGTGCCATGGAAGCTGAAAGCTGTGCTCTCGAGTCATTTATGTGAATCTGCTCCTGTGGGGTCAGAAGTCCTGGAGTGAGATAATCTAGGCTGATATCGGTTTCCTGCTCTCTTGGTTTTCCTTGTAAAGCCATTACCAAGGATTGAGAGGGATGCTATCCCTTAAGAGCTTTACATTGAGGCAGATTCCCCATCCACGCTGAGATGCTGATTTCTTGGTCTGACCCTCCCTGGTTTCCAGATGTCCCAAAGACAACTTGGGGAGCACAGGAGAAGGGATGAAACTCTACTGCATTTCTTTTTTCTTGTTGTTGTCAATTAAACAGGATTTATGTCTTATTTCTCTGTTCTGTAATTACCCCCTGGGATTTATTTCAGATAGCTCAAGAAAACAATATACCTCCAGAACTTTCTGGCTGCCGAGAAGAGTTATTGCTGTACCTCCTGACTGTCTAGCAAAACCCAACTCCCTTCATTACTTGCTTTACCTTACTGAGGCAGAAGGGGGTATCCATTGCAATTTTGTTCCCTTTCAGGAGGGTACATAAAAAATGGCCCTGGACATGTCAGGTACAGTGATCCTCTAGGACAGATTTAATCATGAATCACAGAGAGTATTAATTAACTCCTGTGCACACCACATTGCGAGAGCTCCCCTGTGCTAGCCTGCAGAGTTAGATTTTGCAGCAGAGCAGTTGTCATTAGTGATGAGTGAAGGCCAGCCTGTTGTTTCTGATGGAACACCCACTAATGATGCTCTGATGCTATGGGTTTTTTATTTTGTGTTCATTTCAATAACAAAAAAGAGATTTTTTTTTTTTTTTACTTACACTTTGAAACATGTGATCGACTAGCACTTCAAGAGGATATGTGGTTGCTTGGTTTTTTTGAAAGCTGAGGGGTGGGAAAGGGATTTGTTTGCATTTGAAGGAGGGCTTGACAAAAAAAATGAGAGAAATATTGACATAATTTAGGTAACACACACTGTAAACAAGCTGCTAGGTTTTTCTTATAATAATTTACATCCATTCCTCTGCAGAGTGCAGCCTGTGTATTTCTCCTCATCTGAGACAAAGCCAATCATTCTGACTTGCAGGCTTTCTCGCACATATTTCTGCCATATTTGCCCTGAACTTTGGGTTTGATGAAACCCCTTATCAAGTCAAGCTCTGCTAAAATCGCCAAGGGTTTAATACAAGATAACAAATTGGCTTGTTTTATTCATATGTAGCTTTGCTTCACACAGCTCAGCCTGAATTTGCAGACAGATTTGCTTCCAGCGCAGTTATTTGGGATTGCAGGTTAGTTTGAGGTCATGCAGGTCTACTGCTGGAGAAGCCAACACACGCTAGAAAAACATACCCAGTGGGAATGTGTACCTTCTCCCTACAAATGCAGACAAGTGATTCTGCCTGCAGCCGTCCTACCCGTGAAAGACTAAGTGATCATTAATGAAAATGATTCGACAAGTCACTTCGAGTAGGGCCACCCAGACATGAAAGCAACTCGCACGGCTCTGTTAGGTGGTGCTGGACACTCTCATGTATTAAGCATGTTTGCCCAGGGGGACACTTAGGCCTCAACCCTTTGGACAGGACCTAGGTTGGACACGTAGAGTCCTCCATCCCTTTAAACGGCAGATGGCTGTGTTGGTCCCAAGGCGGGACTGGTGCATGTACTTGTTACTACTGATGCTGCATCGGTCCTAAGGGAAGAGAAGACAGGTTGTGAGAAGCATCCTTGGAAGAGGCAATAGAACAAATTGCCTTGCTCCTGCCTTTAGATTCAGTGTCCTCCTGCTCAGCAGAAGTACTTCTGCTGTCAAAGGCAGGCTGCAAAGTATTGCTGTGCATATAAAACCTCCCTTGCTTGCCGCAGTCATAAATTACAATGCATCTCATTTCTCAAGGTACTTTGCCATAGCTTGGGTATGAAAAGCATGATATAAAACCAAATTATTCTTTTTCTTAACAGTGGCTTTCTATAACAGTTGGGCCCTAAATAGGTCCTTCCCAAGGGCTGCCTGTCCAGGCAATATGTCACGGCTCCCTCGAGGCTGCACTGGCCGTTCCCCACGGTGAACATCACTATTTGCCTTTTTCTTTCTTGGTTACTCTTCCTCTTCTTTTGTGTTAGTCCCATGCTTTGCTCTCATTACATCTCCATGCCGTTGTGTTCTTCCATATTTTGGAAAGCCATGGTCATGGCAGAGGGCAGAGAAAAATGTAGATGGCTATGGAGGAAAGAGCTTTACCTTCGTCAGTACTTGGTTATAGCAGTGAGGGAGGATGAGGCTTTGCATTCATTGCAAACTCAGGGGGAGGGAGTCCCATCATTTCTGACTCTGTTGTTTGTTTCCATCAGATGAGTAGCTCTAAAATAAAGTTAGCAAACAGTCGCTCTTTCTGCCTCCAGAAATTCAACCCTGTGCTGCAAAGGTTACTCTTGCTGTTAAAATTGCTAGAATTCAGAGCAGTTGCTGCTAAAGCTTCCTGTTACTTATTCCGGAAAATGATGCCCATATTCATTTGCCATTCTGAACAGGGCTTCATTCAGAACTTCTTGTAACAAAAAGTACTGTTTGCTAATTAAAAATAACTGCCTGGCTTGAAAGGTACCTGGGAGCAGCCAGAGAGAGAACAAACAACTTTTTTTTTATTATTTCCAAGTGAAAATGAAAGGTCCAAATTAGAGCTCTGGCATGTATTTGTTGAAGTCTTCATAAACAGTGCTCACACCACAATTGAAATTACAAATACCACGTCTGTGAGATCCTTCTTCTGTCATCACTGCAGTGTTTGTAATGTTAATGCTTGTTTCTGAAAGTGTTTTTGCTGAGGAGCTTCAGGAATTTTTACTTGTTGTTATTTTCCTACTAGTGTCAACAAAGTAGTAAGTTCTGTTTTTTCACCTCTCTCTCTCTTTTGAATGTACCTATAAGTAACCATCAGGCTTTCTGGGGAAAAAAAAAAAAAAAATAGTATTTTCATCTAAACAAATGAATAATACACTGTCAGTTTTCAAGTTCCCTTTTAAGCCACTGTCTTATACTTTCTTTCATATGGTAACTCCTGAGACAAATTCAATAGGGTCAAGAGCTCTCTGCAGTGAAACTGTGCAAAGCAAATGGTACCAGAATAACAGTGTCTCACAGTCTGTATTGCAAACCAATGAGGAAGCTGGCACTCTGAATTGAACTGTTTGCTGAATAGCAAATCTTCAATGGATTACAATGCAATTTCTCCCCTTTGAAAAAAATTTTCTTTTTAAAGTAAGGTGAAAGAAAGTATAGTTTTCTTCAAATAATCAGCTGTAGGAAGTAGATTCCCAAGTCCACAATACTTGTATCTCAATGCAAATTTGATCTGTAAACAAAAATTGGGCAAAAATAGGTAAAGATTTTCAGAACTGCTGTATTTGTCCCAGATTCGTTCAGGAGTTGAGGGCAAGGACTCCTCAGTCAGGTCCTGCGAGTGCCTGGCAAAGCTGGTAGCTAGAAACAAGAAACACATCACTTGGCAGCCTCTTCTTGCATTTTTGTCCTCAGGGTCTATTGGCTGTGAAAATCTCCTCTGCTGCTTTGACATTTACTATAGAAACAGAAACACTCAGGTTTCTGTCTTCACTCCCTATGTCGTTCAAACCTGTGGAGGGCAGGAATGAACGGGAAGGAAAAATCTCTGTCTGATGCTGGGTAGCTTAGGAACTGCTGGGAAAAGTCATCTGCTCTGCCACTGACTGCTTTATGTGCTGCGGAAGGGGGATGGATTTTACTAGGCTTGCTTCTTATTTGTGTTGTGCAGTCTGAAATTTGTTTATAAAACCTCATATTTTTATAAACAGAGTTGGTGCCAAATATTGGCAAAGTTTGGGTATAGGGAACAGAGTAAAGACGTACCTTTAGACAAGAATGTGGAGGGTGGAAGTGAAAGGAGGCAGACCTGGGGAGCCAGGGGGAAACTAGAAGTCAGCCAGAGGAGCTGCAGCAGGAGCTGAAGAGCCACAGTGGCAAAGGCCACAGCAAGCAGCTGTAAACCCAGCCATCGCCACGCCGTCGGACTGCATCCGGGCGTTGGTCCCGATGTTTCCAAACTGGTGGTAGCGCTTCTCAAATCGTAGCAGACTTCGGGCTCCTTAGGGAAAGCGGCACACATGGTTTTTCCCCCGTGCCTTTGGGAAGGGCCAGGAGTTTAGGTGAATGGTCCTTTCTTACCTCTGCATACTGTAATACGTTTTTGTCGTCGTTTCTCTTTGGTAGCAGATCATCACCGAGAGAAACTGGAGCAAATCTTGCACTTGATTTCCTCCATCATATGGTGAATTCCTCTGCTTCATATGTTGGTTGGGTGGTTGATGAAGAACACCAGGAGGGAAAAAAGCAATTATATCCAGCACAGGCACTCACAGCTGGTATCACAGCTATGTATTCAAAGCGATGGTTACAGTACCGCTGGAAAGCCATAACATTTACAGTTTCCAGACAAGTTAAACGATTCCCAGTTAAAGCCACAATGTTCTTCATCTTCAGAGTTAAACCCCCAGATTTGTACTTTAAGTAACCCTGTGCCGTGAGCCTCTCTGTATGTGCAGGGTAAACCCGGCAGGGAGCATGGGCACCGCAGCGTGTATGGCAAGAAAATGTATTTGCGTGGGTTCGTGTGAGGCTCGTCTGCTAAAATATCCCTGCTCTCAGGTAATTACCAGCTTCTTTTGAGTCTTTCCAGATTCTCTGCTTCTGCCACCCACAGGAAACGCGGACAAGAGGATTTCTCAGTCAGTCTCAGCTGTGCTCGGGTCCCACTTCACGTGTTGACAAATGACTACTCCAGAATTAGAAAAGGTACGAAATCTCTGTAGCGTATTAAATTATTGCTAACAGGTAACTCCAAATTAGGCTGTGTAGGTAGGCAAAAGATAAGGAAATTTAACACTTTACAGGTTGCCATAAAAAAAGGGAGGTGACATTCAACAAAGGAGTACAAACGCTTAAAAAAGAATCGCAATCTTGAAATCCGTCACTCCTTCTCCCCCCCAGATTTGGGGCATTTCTCAAAGCTTGTTGGTTGCTTCCACATCTTCTCACCCCTCTGCTCTCCCTTCCCCTCTCTCCCATCTCAGTGGGACCTGAATAAGTTAAGACGGCCAGTTAAAAAACAGGGGGTGCAAGCAAACACAAAGTAATTTTGTAAGAACCCAGATGATATTTTGCAATTTCTTGTGGATCACTTTGGATGTACCTTTGGTACGTTTGCAGCATGTGGGATCTCTGCTGGATTGCAGAGGACCTGCACCTGTAGTGCCATTGCCATCAGAAAACGCCTGCAGCCCTGGATCTGCCGGGGCTCTGCCCAGGGTTGAGTGTGTGATCGTATTCGACTTGATAAAGCCAAGTAGGACCCTACAGCGGTTTCTCAGAAGAGCAGAGCTGAATAGTGGCTTCGTGGCTATGAGGTTAAATAAAGCAGGCCCTGAAATACATGTGTGAGGAATGGGAGTGCTGCCACAGAGGTAAATCAATGAAGATAACGTCGGCAGTGACAAATACCACTGCCTACTCCCTTCCTGAAGTCCTGCGAGTTTCCAACAAAGGCCCGGGTAATAAATGGCAGCACAGGCTCTTGGCTCTGGAAAACTTAATTTTAACCGATCATCAGCAGAGGTGAACCTAGAAAGTGATTTTCCTTCCTGCGATGACCAACCCCCAGAGCAGCCACTCCGCTAAGAATATTTGCAGCCTGTTGTTTTTCCCCGAGTCCTTCACGCTAACTGCATGCCTGCATCGTTATTAGGATTGCTCAGCGCTGGGGAGCTTTTTAGCCGGGTAGCCTTCAGCGTGTTTCGATGGAGCCCAGCGTAGCTGGCGTGCCACCGCCTGTGCTGGGTTTGCCATGCCACAGCACCAGCAGTTGTACCTGCTACAGGGAGTGCCAGGGGAGGCTGAGAAAATACTTAAATACTTGTGAGTAACAAACAAATCTGAAAATTAGACGACCTGTTCGTAGACAGACAATTTATAGGTGGTGAAAGGTGAAACTATTTGAGCTGTCTATAGTAAATGATTAATTCATCTACTTTCTTTTTCTCAAACTCTGGTCTGTGGTCAAGGCGGCAAGCAAAAACTTCATGTATGAGTGCCAGCTTTGGGTCTGATGTTGTAAAGGCTGAGATACTGATTTCTACTCCTGAGATTTGATGAGTCCCAGCTCCAGGGGGTGTCACCAGACTGCAAATCCCTAGGGCTTACAGCCAGCTTCGGCTTCTACCATCCCGCGAGAAAGGTTGGGCAACACCAGGGTGTTGCACAAAGCCCAGGGAAGGGTGGTTGCTGACCTCCAGGTTTTCTGCTTCAGCTTTGTCTGGAGGAGCATATGGCTACCTGAACCTTGCAACTTTAAATTAGTCCAGCCCTTCAGCCTGGGAAGGAGGGATTTGTTCATGCAGATAAGTGAATTATTAATACAATTTGCAAGAGGTAACCTCACTGAATCACTCACACAGCTGCTTCTTTCCCTGTATGTAGTGCTGCAACTGTGGCAAGGTTAATACAGAGCATCCATCATTTCCATTAATAGATGGCAGAGCTGTGTAGATCCCTTGTGTGGTCTGCCTTTAATTATTTTTTAAGGTGGCCTCTGTATATTTCTTTGCAGTGAAGGCTGAAGCGGAGAATGGAGGTCAGGTCTGTGGACTGACTGATTAAACCTGCCCATCACACCTTCTACACAGGGCTCTTTCCAATGCAAATAATGCCTTGTAGCAGAAGAAATAGATAGGAAAAATGTGTTGGTGCAGATTGTATTTGTGAGGAGGCAGATTTTGAATAGATTTTTTTTTTTTTTTTTTTGTTAGAGGGGAAGAGCAGTTTTTTCCCCCTCCAAAACACAGAGGGAATACTGAACTGCCTTTTGTGGCTCCAATCCTAGGTGCACCAAAGGTGGAGAGCACTGCGCTAGTGTAGGTGTCCCTTGTTACTGCCCTGTTAGTGGTCAGGACTGCTCTCAATATAGTATAGTTTATACTGCTCGTTGTATTTTTTGAAAGGGTATCTGTTGCCTGAAAATGAAATTACATGCAAAGATCTCTGTTGCCTTTTTCTGTCCTCTGGGCATCTGATTGACTTCACAAGTGTCGTGGTTTAACCTGGCAGGCAGCCAAATACCACGCAGCCGCTCACTCACTCCCCCCCCCCCCACCGGGGCAC
>NW_009226388.1:0-7004 GCF_000690835.1 Fulmarus glacialis | reverse complement strand
AGTGATGCACAATGCAATTGCTCACCACCCGCGCTGACCCATAACCAGGTAGCGATCGGTACTTCCTGGATCACACCTACCATTCATATACTGAGCATGACATCACATGGTATGGAATACCCCATTGGCCAGCTGAGCTGGCTGTCCTGATTATGTTCCCTCCCATCTTGTGTACCTAGCTCAGTCAGTAGGCATGGGAGCTGTCCTTGGACTAGGAGGGTACTTAGCAACAACTGAAAACATCAGTGTGTTATCAACATTCTCCTCATACTAAATCCAAAACACAGCACTAGCAAGAAATTTAACCCTATCCCAGCCGAAACCAGGACAACAAGGTTTATACCACATGAACCTGAAACACAGAAAGGAACTGGAGTTTACCAGATTATCACCCCTTACCTTACGTATTTCACAGTAATATAAACATACAATAGCCCATCGAGAACAAATATTTCTTTCTTATGTACTGCTCTGAACAAGAGGGAGATAGTTCATGTGAGGCCTATGTGCATATAGGAACATATGAAAAAGCAAAAATGAGTTTTAAAAGTAGCAGCCAAATAAATTCACCCTGCCTGCAGAAACCTTATGAATAGGGTATAGAGAATGGTAGCAGAAAAAAGACCCGTGGTCCAGACAGAAGGAGAAAAGACTTGGGTCCAGGAGAAAAGAACTGTAGGTCAAACTCAAGTTTTTGTGATAAGCCCAGCCCCTGTTGTCATTGATTTACAACATCTTCTGTATTTGCTTCCAGGAGAAAAGAACTGTAGGTCAAACTCAAGTTTTTGCGATAAGCCCAGCCCCTGTTGTCACTGATTTACAACATCTTCTGTATTTGCCTTTACAATGGTCGGTGAGGTAGGAGTGGATCCACTCTATTATAAAGGATGATCATGCCAAGGATGAAAAAGAGTGGATGGCTTCAAATTTATTCTTGACTTGCTTCCTCTGGCACCCAGAAGAACTGTAGGTCAAACTCAAGTTTTTGCGATAAGCCCAGCCCCTGTTGTCACTGATTTACAACATCTTCTGTATTTGCCTTTACAATGGTCGGTGAGGTAGGAGTGGATCCACTCTATTATAAAGGATGATCATGCCAAGGATGAAAAAGAGTGGATGGCTTCAAATTTATTCTTGACTTGCTTCCTCTGGCACCCAGAGGACCCAAGAGTGTTTGCACTTGTCATCATGAGTGTACATGCCCAACCTTGTGTCTGTCATACAGCCATGGGCTGAGTCTGCATCTCCACACTAGATGGTAAGGACTCTTCCATCAGGGTCTGGAAAGCAAGGAGAATGGGCTGGATATGAAGGTATCCTGGGCTGTCCATCTCTGAGCCCAAGCTGCGACTCTGCCTGATGTCTGTGGAGCCAGCATATCGCTGCTATTGCCAAACCCAGGGTGCTGAAGACATCCCTACAGATACAGGTGCGTAAGATATCTCTATCTGTAATCTCTCATCTCTAGCTCTGTCTCTATAAGAAATCCTTTATGAGAGAATTATACAACTGACAGATATTTGGTGAGAAGCGTTGAATGCTTTCATCACATGATGTACTAAAAATGCGATCCCTTACATAGCTCCCTTACTGGGAGCTACTTAAGCTTTTATGGCTGGACCTCTAGTTATCTCCTGGTGTGTTTTAGTTGCTGCAGATTAGGGTGTTGTGAAGTATGGAGAAAACTTGTTTGCAGAGTATGTGTCTAATCCACTGTTCTGATCATCCCGACTCACCAGCTACTTGTACGCCACTAAATAATATCCAACCTCAAATGAACATGAGCTGCTAAGGGGTCATTAAAATTCCTTCTCAGTCCTGATCATTAAACAAACTATACAAGAGGCAGACTCCACACCTGGAAAAAGTGGCATGTTAATGGAGATGCACCCAGCATAATTGCTGCCATCCATCACCCCTGCCCCGCTGATATTGACAAAGTGCAGCTAAATATTTAAATAAGCCATTTTTCTTCAGAAGCCGAAGGATTAGATGCAGCCAAATTTCTCAGTCTAGTCAGCAAACGATACAAATCCAGGGATTAAACAGGATTTGCTGGAGTGAATGAGAGCTGCTTCTGCATTATGCTTTATGAAAAAATATTCTTTGCTGCCAAGACTGTTGCTTGGGGCGAGAAGGGGCGGAGAGACAATTCTCCTTCTTATTGAAAGCAAGCAAAATAGAATTAGTTCCTCTTTGCTTGACACTGTTGATTTACTTTGAGGGTGTAGTTAAAGGAAAATGTGGCTTTCCCAAGCCCCATTAGACACCTACACTTCTTCTAAAAGCAATCCATTTGAAATGAGGATGTAGGGGTTACAAGGCTCTGTGCATCTGTTTTGCTTCAGAGTCAGCTCCTTGGAAGGCTTGCCAGGTTACTAGCAGTAAAATAGAAGAGAAATGCTTGTTGAACTCATTTTTACTTGGATACATGTTGGCATGCTGCACTTTTCCCACATTTGGTGATGGGTATATTGAATTTATTGGGTAAGGTAAGAGGTTCTTACTGAAGCACAACAGGTACTTGCAGAGGGAGCAAAAAGGGTTTACAAACACAAGAAGATATATTTGCTGGGGCTGGTTGGGAATTCTTTGAACAAAACTTCTTTTCATTTGTAATGTCTCAGTTCATTAAAAGTGAATGAAGTCATTCACAGAAAAAATGGGTATTGATTTTTTTTTTTAATAATCCAAGTGTAAATTTCTAGGTTTTGGTTATTGCTTTTTTGCAGCATAAAATAACTTGGTTTTATTCATTTGTCTTTAACCATAATAATATTACGGTTAAAAAAGCAAAACAAAACAGAGGAACAGAGTGAACAGCTGATTCAAATTAAGTTGAACTGAAATATTTGAAATGACCCAAACCAAGAAAGTTAAAAATCTTCCTTGGAATCTTGAGTTTTCAAAACTGATTTGAGTTTGAAGCTTTATGCTGATCTGAACAAGGGGAGAATGACAGTATCTCCCATCAGTTTTCAGGGGATAGGAAAATCAATTCTTGGCCCTTCTTAGGGTTCACCTCAGCACTGTTTGGCAACTAGCAGGAGCGATTTGTGAATTATTTTCTCTGGAAGTGTGAAATCCCCTTAAATCTTGCTTTTTCTGATGGCTGCATGTTGGGGAGGAAGAAGAGATTTGCCTTTGCAGTGATAGCAAAAAGGTTTGCATGTCTTAGCATTTTTTAGGTAGTGCCCTAGGTTTGTTGGTCTGACTGATTTGGAAGCTGAGCGGAAGTCCTGTCCGTTCACGTTAGGCAAGGTACGTATCTCAAGAAGAATTGCAATAAATGAATTGGCCAGAGCTATTCAGTTTATGCAGTATTTGGGAAGACTTTTTCTCCCAGTACTTTGTTTCTCTTTGCATATTCATAATAATTTCCTCTAGAATCTGAACTCAGATAGCATCTGAACAAGGCTCAAAATATTACCTCTCTCACTGGTACATCTGTCCAAGGATTGCATGTGCCCGTCTTGTCAGATCAAATGTTACATACTTTTCCCCCTTGAATCAATCAATGTCAGAAATCCAAACCTCATGCCCATCTCTACAGAAAGACGACAGCATTTATAAATCATGGGAAAAAAAATTAAGATGGTAAGAGAAATGTTTTTCAGCTCAGGCTTGCAAGGGACTATGGAGTGAATATTTTCCCCTAAAAGATGAGAAATAAAACTGTTCTTACATTTTGGAGTGCAGGTTTCGGTGGAAAGTAAGTAGATTATTCCTTATGACTTTATTGAAATTCTACTAAGATGTCTAAAAATGCACAAGCCTGTTGCTTTGCAAGGGAATTCAGTGTGTTTCATCTTTGTGAATTGATAGTGATACATAAATGTCAGCTTTATTGAACATGTCTCCACTCTCTGGCTATCCAAACAGTATTAATTAACTCCCAAAGTCCTGTTCCAGCATGCATTCGGACTCATTTAAAAACTTGCACTAGAGCAGTTGTTAGACAAATGCAGACTAGAAATATGGTGCACATTTTTTAGTGAGAGTAATTAACCACTGAAATAAATTACCCGGCGGCAAGGTGGATTCTCCATCATTTGAAGTCCTTAGCTTGAGGCTAAATGTCTTTGTGAAAGATATGTCATAGCTCCAACAGAAGATACAAGCTTGAGGATATGCTGTCTGTAAGACACGCTTACGTATTTACAGCTTCATTGAGCAGGGTCTGTAGGAGAGTTGTTCATGTTCTGCACACTAGTTACAGAAATTACTGGTGGGACTCAGCTCTCCTGCTAGCTGGGAGCAGGACCCAACACTTGGCCATTTCTCAGGAAGATTCTGCTACCCACACTGCTACCCACAGTGAAATCAGCTGGCCAAAGCATGAGCTTGCTTTTTTCGCCGTATTACTCACCGGTGCTGAGCAGAACTAAAATCTATTAAAAGTCACCAAAATGGAGGACATTTCAGAATTACCTTAAGCAGATTTTTTTTTCTCCTATTCTGTGAGGTCTTATTTTGACTGAAGGAAGTCTGGCAAATCCCAATGGGGGTTAGCCCGAAAAAGTTGTGAATTGGTAAAAATAGCAAACTTCTTTGGATTTCATCTTCAGGAAGGAATGGGATTTCACAAAAAACTGTGCATCTGGGGAGGGATCAGAAACTCTTTTTCTTGTGGTACCTGTTTGCTGATGCCCTGTTTCTATCCACCTGGGTGAAGAGGTCATATCCACACAGACCAGCTAACCAAAAGGAAGGGAATAGGTAAAATACAGCAGCCAGATTTGCTAGAAAGGGATGTACATGGTGCGACCTTCAGGTGCTCAGCTTTACGTGGAGAATCCAGAAACATCCTGAAGCGAGACGCCTGGTGAAGCAGCAGCCAGGAGGCAGCTCCATGTGATCCCCAGTGCAGGTCGGTGTCAGATAAGCTTGTCTCAGCCCAGCTGAAAGCTGGCGGATAATGTGGTTAAACAATAAGCATTTTGTCACAGTAATGAATCCTGGCATCCATCTTTCTGATATGATTAAATCAGTCTGGAGATAAATTCTTCATTTCTGACACCAGGTCACTGCACAAGTACGCAGTTTGGTTTGGGTTGTTTTTTTTTTTTTAATTTAGATACTTAGTTAAGCAAGGTGCCCCAAGCAGTAGCGAGTTCACGCAGGATTAATGTCTACCTTGGTAAATGGCAGAGAGTGTGGAGCATTTTCGTTCGCTCAGCTGTGGACGTTGATGAGTCTCTGCCTGGCAAAATGGTGGCTGGTTTCTTTCTCCAGAGAGGGCACTCACCCTGCATGCACACACACAAAGACATAAGTTGTTCCCATTTGCTTGATGCTCTTCGACTCCACTCATTAATAATATCGTGCAAAGCCCAGTGTGACTAGCTGAACAGGATTACGCCATAAGGTATGCAGGAAGCTGTTAAAGGGCCATATAATTATTGTCATTGATGAAAAGTCCCTTTCTGATGCTTGCAGGTTAAAGAAGGCTTTGCAAATACACTATCAGCCATTCACAATTAACTTGGTTATTGATGGCACTCCATAAATGTTTAAAAACACTGAAGGAGAAGTAATAAATGGTTGATTTGTTTTCTTGACTGCAGCTGCTGCAGGCTTGCGCCGTTTGTGTATAATTCTTTATTCCACTTAACACCAGTGGATACATCTTCTCTTACCTCCCCCCCTTTTAAGCTAGGCTAATGAGATATCTTCTGTATTTACTGCAGGCTAAAGAAAACTGCCTGCAGTTCAGCCCTGATTAAAAAAATATCCAGCAGGCCAGCACCCAACTTCACCTGTTTGCTTCTCAGGGGTTTAAGGGATTACTCAAATTCCACCTGTGGAAACGTGGACATGTTTCCCACCTTCTAGCATGTTACTTTTGCAAACAGTGCTTTAGCCCAGAAGTTTTTACCATCTCCTCAAACCTGTTTTCAGGTTCTTCCCTGGCCACTGTGCTTAGCTGGAGGTTCTGGGGTGATTAAACAGAAACTCTTTGCTCTGCCATCCATGGAGCGCCTGGCAAGCGTTTCCATTAACTAGTGCACACATACATACTCACCCCTCCTCTAGATACTTTGTAAATCCAAAATCATCTGGTCTTTTCTGCCAATCTAATCTAGGGCTTCCTTTCATTCATCACTAAGATCTGCAAATACAATTTGCACTCAGGTGCAAGTCTCAGGAGTTTAAATGTTGATGCTTCAATCTTTGTCATAAACTAGTACCTTCTTTCTCTTTGGTAGCCACTGTAGTAATTCACAGGGCACAGATTACAGGTTTGGTTATGGGTTTGAAAAGAGAAAAAAGTAACTGTGTGATCAACAAGAAATTATAACTTTGGTGCTGTGGAATCAGCAGGCAACGCTGCTGCATAGTTTAAAAATAGCTATCCTTGCTCCATGTCCTTTTTCACTTGCAGCAGTAGTTTTAGACTCTTCTAATCACTCGGTTTGTTTTCATGTGGGCTGGCAGGGGCACCAGCTACTGAAAAAATAGACTATTCAGTGGAATATATCTCCTCTGAAGGACAGATTGTTCTTCTTTCCTCTTAAAAAAAATCTCTGGAAAAGGGAAATGTTTGCTAACATTCTCTTCAGAGTTGTTGTACGCTTGATTGTGTTTGTACTGGTTGGTGGTGTGCTTTCCCCTTCCCCCAGCCTTCGGGGCACTAAAGGCCCCGTGCACTAAAGGCTCCCCACCTTACAGTTGGAGAGGAGAGATCAGTAATAGCCATAAACTCTCTGCTTCCATCTTTCATGCACCTCCACTCATAATGCTGAGCTCCTCTTCACTGTTCATTCCGTCTCAGGAAAACCTTGGCCCTTGTGCCCGTGGTGCTGGATGAGCAGCGGGGAAGGCTTGGTGTGAGATACCTGCGATGGCTCCAGCTCCTGGCTGCCCGCACCTTTCACAGGCTGCTTGTTCCTGTGAAGGTCTCAGATATTTGTGGAATAAATCACTGAAATGCCGCAATCCATGATGAAGAAACCTGCAATCAGCTCTGGTTTACCAGAGGGACCTGGACAGGCTGGATCGAT
>NW_009226387.1:1631-2042 GCF_000690835.1 Fulmarus glacialis | reverse complement strand
CCCCACAATCGGATGGGTAGTGGCTTAGCAACCTCATCCGCCAGTTCCCTCAGGACCAGTGACTGGATCTCGTCGGGTCCCGTGGTCTTGTGCACCTTCATGTTCCTTAGATGGTCTTAAACCTGATCTTCTGCTGCAGTGGGTGGCTGTTCTCCTACAGTGGGCGGCTTTCTATGAGGTCTATGAGGTGTCTATGAGGTTGTTTTGGAAACAAGTCCTGTTGTCTGACTCAATTCTTTATGGGGTGCCATGTTGCCATAGGACTTGCTTTTCAAGGCCCAGGATAGTGTTCTGGGCAGTGGCATGGGGCACAGGATACGTTTCCAACCACCCGGTGTTTGCTTCCACCATTATAAGCACATGGCACTTGACTTGGTGGGTTTGTGGGAATGTGAAATAATCAATCTGCCA
>NW_009226387.1:899-1516 GCF_000690835.1 Fulmarus glacialis | reverse complement strand
AATAGCATCCATGGTCAAGTCCACCCCTCGATCACGAGCCCATCTGTATGTTGCATCTCTTCCTTGATGGCCTGAGGTGTCATGGGCCCACCGAACTATAAATAATTCACCCTCATGTTGCCAGTCCAGATCCACTGGATCCACCAAGCCACTTTAATCTTAGCAGCCTGGTCCACCTGTTGGTTATTTTTATGTTCTTCAGTGTCCCAACTCTTGGGTACGCGAGCATCTACGTGACGTATTTTTACAACCAAATTCTCTACCCAGAGAATCTTGCCACAATGCAGCAGCCCAGATGGGTTTACCTTTGCGCTGCCAGTTGTTCTGCTTCTATTGCTGCAACCACCCCCACAGGGCATTTGCCACCATCCATGAGTCAGTATAGAGATAAAGTACTGGCCATTTTTCTCAGTCGGCAACGTCCAAGGCCAGCTGGATGGCTTTCACCTCTGCAAACTGACTCGATTCACCTTCTCCTTCAGCAGTTTCTGCAACTTGTCATACAGGACTCCATACAGCAGCTTTCCACCTCCCATGCTTTCCCACAAGATGACAAGACCCATTAGTGAACAGGGCATATTGCTTCTCATTTTCTGGTAGTTCGTTATACAGTGGGG
>NW_009226387.1:0-603 GCF_000690835.1 Fulmarus glacialis | reverse complement strand
CAATATCTCCTTCTCAGTTGGAGTGTAGCGGGCCTCGGATCCTCTGTATCCCCGACTCCAGAACCCCAGGGGTCGACCTCGAGTCTCCCCTGGTACTTTCTGCCAGAGACTCCAGGCAGGGTCATTCTCCCCGGCTGCGGTGTAGAGCACGTTCTTTACATCTTGTCCTGCCTGGACTGGCCCAAGGACTACTGCATGAACTATCTCCCCTTTAATTTGTTCAAAGGCTTGTAGTTGCTCAGGGCCCCATTTGAAACTCTTCTTCTTGTGGGAGACTTGATAGAGAGGGCTTATGATCTGACTGTAATTTGGAATATGCATTCTCCAAAAAGCCACAACATTTAAGAAAGCTTGTATTTCCTTTTTGTTAGTTGGTGGGGACATGGCTGTTATTTTGTTGATCACATCCATTGGGATCTGATGACGTCCATCTTGCCATTTTATTCCTAAAAACTGGATCTCCTGTGCAGGTCCCTTGACCTTACTTTGTTTTATGGTAAAACCAGCTTTCAGAAGGATTTGGACTATTCTCTTCCCTTTCTCAAAAACTTCTTCTGCTGTGTTGCCCCATACGATGATGTCATCAATGTATTGCAGGTGTTT
>NW_009226386.1:27670-34492 GCF_000690835.1 Fulmarus glacialis | reverse complement strand
TAAAACCACAACACTTCTGCAACAAAATAGTCTGACATCCACCTGGTGAGAGATAGCTGTGTACAGTTTCACTACACTATAATAAAGTTCCACCACACTAATCCCCCAGGACTGTAGCAATTATCTCCTACCAGACAGGTGTTAAATGCTGCCTTCCAAGAGATTATCCCATCCTCTCTCATTCTCTTCTGCCCTAGCTGTACAAGGGACAACAGTAAATAGAATATGCCACTACCTCAATAAGTAGAGTCATTAGCTCCTGATCCCATGACAGGGATTCTGAGTAAAGCAAGGATGAGCCAACTTCATACCATCTCAGTCCCTTACTTACAGTAAAATGGAAAAGACGTATTTTTCCATGGAAAACTTTTGAAGTGTTTCATTTGTCAAGATTTGTGTTATTTTCCTTGTCCTTTATTTCTCCTCCCATGTATCAAAATGGGAAAAGGGAAAAGAGGATGGAATGAACCCCCACATGCACCCAAAGAAGGAAAAAGTTGCAGAAAAATAATTTGTTTCCAATTTTATAAGATGGGTCTTCTCCTCTATAGCTGCTTAGAAGATTCATATAACCCAGGAACTTCTTTCCGTTACCAGCAAATGGTAGATGCTTTGGAAAAGTGGATAAGAAAATAAGTTGTATCATCCTTCCTCCTGTAGCATCCAAACTTTTACCAATCGGTGTTTTAAGTGTCAGTTAGCTGGAGCCTGTATTTCTTGCCAAAGCCAGGACCACTTCAAATTAATATTTTAAATATAATTTAGCTGAAGTGCTAGATCTTTTCTTTTTTCCAAAAAAAAAAAAAAATCTGAATAACACAAGTTCTTCCTCTTTGTCTGTCCTCATCTTTTGTGCATTACCAGTATGTTCAGTCTCATTCAAGCACTCCTCACTCATCCATTGAACTAGGAGACTGAAAAGCCTTATGTGTAATCTCCTATTCAGAAATCTATCAAAATTATCAAATTCACACTCAGTATTCTTATCAACGCACCCTGCAATGGGAGAGAGATTTGAAATATTGTTCCCTGTCCTCCCCTTCCCACAGTTGACCTTAAGCAAACATCTGTACAGCAGAGTTTGTAGAGTCCTGAAAACAAGCAACCAACCAAAACGCCACCTTTAACAGTACGTGCTCTATATTCTATTGCAGACCTGTGCCCTAGGGCCTGACCAGTTAGTATTGCAATTCTGAATTTTAAAAGAAGAATTCCCTCACATGCTGTTTGACCTCATAATTTTTCAGGACCATTAGCCTGCATTACTGATTGCACAGGAATCCACACAAAAATTCAGCTACTGTTTAATGCAAGAGCAACATCATCTCAGTTATAAACTTTGTATAAAAGAAAGATCAATAGTAAAATCAAATAAGAAAACAGCCTTGATAAAACAGTCTTAACTTCAGGTAGTAAGACAGCCAAAATGTCTTGTTAGCCATCAGATTATTTTTGAAAAAGAGCAGTCCACACGTATGGAAATCTGCGTGGAAATACTGGTCTTTTTCCACAAATTTATTTTGGGGATTTTTAAGACTATAAACTATGGTAATAGAAAAAATGAGGCAGCGATTTTCAGTGCAGGTGTCTTAGATGTACTTTTCTGTTTATATTCTCAGGCCTTTTTCTTTCCTTTGTTTTCTTTTGTTTGTTTGGTTTTGTTATTTTTGTTTGGGGGAGGGGTGTTTTGTTTTGTTTCCTTTTTTTTAAGAAAAAAAAAGTCTGGGACTATATTTCTTTCTGATTACTCCTAAAAGCATCTTGGTGGGTGGTTTTTTTTTTTTTTTTTGAGAATACAATTTGTATTGTCAGGCACCAAAAGTTCTGTTTTTCTAGGGTGGAAAGTTGTAATGTGATATTACAATACTAACAATGCAGAAACATTCATATTAAAAGACTGTGTTCTATTAATTCACTGTTCAACAAAATACCTGCGTCCTCCTTTACTGCTCAGCTTCTTAAGACAGATATGAAAAAATTGCTTATTCAGTTGTCATTGTAAGTTTTCAAACTACAAGTCCTTTCCTTAGTTAAAGGCTCTTAGCTCCCTTCTTTTCACATCAGCAGTGATTTCAGTCCAATTCAGATGCTTTTGCTCATCTCCCTGGCTCTTTTTCCTAGAGTCCAAACTTCCCATCAAGCAAGAACTTAAAGGAACTTCAAGAAGAATTTATCTTGAAATGCCTTTGCTCCATTGTAGTTACCAGTGTGGAACAAGTGAAGGTGAAAAATCAAAATTAACCTCAATTAATAGACAGCCCCTGCTTTAGCTTCTGTTTTCCACACAGTGCCAAAAAGACTATGAGAGATATTCAGCCTCCAGAGCGCAGCAGAACTTCTTAGCAGTATGACTCTATTAATCCCAGTCCCTTGTGGCCACGACTCTTAACAGAGTGGCTGTTAGTCAATCCCTAGCACTCAAGAATGATAAAGAAAAGGATTAAGGTGGTAATCTGGAATTTGAGCATGTGTCAGAAAAAGAATCCTTGATGTTAAAAAAGGCTTCACGAGAAAGAAGAGAAATGAATATTTGAATGCTGCCATGCAGCCACCTGTCATCAGAGCAACAAAAAAAGTTAGTATCAGGGCAACGGTATGGTTCCAACAAATATGCATTTGTAATATTTTAATGACATTAATGTTGACTTCACCTACTCTGTACAGTAGCCTAAGCTAGGAAGTAAGAATGCTGATGCTGCCAATTTGGTGCTCTCTAGCTCAGGCACAATACCATATCACTACCAAACTGCTGCTTTAATGCTCAGGAAGCCTGCTGCAATCTAGCAGAAAAAATGAACACATAGGGAGAGGAGAAACAATACAAATAGACCAAATCAGTTACAAACAACATTAACAGTTCCTTTGGTGGACTGCTGGTAAACCCAACTTTCAATTAATTAGCATCCCTCCAAGAAGTCCCTCAGAGTAAGAAAGTACTTCTCCCAGAAAACCTGCAAGCTTGCTGTGCAGCCCTGGGACTGTTCATCTGTCGCAGGGCCTCGTACACAGCTACAAGGGTCTCAAGATGCAATTTTATCTTCTCGCTGCCCTCTCCTCCCACAGAGCAAGGCAGTTCTCCACCCTCCCCACTCTTGCTACTTCACTTTTACTGTCCAGAAAGGCTCTGACATAAAGGAACAGATTCAGAAAGTTCCTTACCAACCGTAGCTACTCCATTCCCTTGACTGAAAACAGGGGACAAAAGAGAACAGTTATCTACCCATGTCCTTCATGGCCACCTTATGCAGCCTCCAAGCCACCGAGGGATACTGCCGAGGGGTTGAACCAGCTGTGATCTTGGCAGAGCAGGAAACTCAACAAGGGGCAGACAATGCAGAGGTAGCTCCAGAGCATCTTTCCTGCCAACCCTAGAGGGCTATTACAGGGGACTTTAAAGCTCCTCTGGCCCTGTCAAGATGAAGTTGCCTTACCCACCATCTGGACCTGTCAAAAACAGCATAGGTTATGCAGTAGCAGTTGTTCCAAACATTAAAAATTACCACCTGAGGGAAGTTAGAGAACAGAAGACAGACAGGAGTACCGGAGGATCTACTCTCTCTTTCACCTATGCATACTAAACTGAAGTCATTGGGATGTATAGGGAAGCAAGAGTAAGTTTTGGTTCGGGCCTTGCCAAAACATAAAGAAAGAGAGCAAAAGAAAGGTAGTTGGGGTTTATGACTCAGGAAAAAAAGGCTGCTTTGTGTTCAAAACTCATCTCTATTCTTTCCCTCTAAGGAAACAGCTGTTTATGGGCCAGGTGAATGATCACAAGCTATGTCTCCTGCAATTTTTACCCCCTTTGCACAGCCCTTACATGCAGACTGTAACAAGATTTTTTTGTGTAAGCAAGATGCAACGTAAGACTGTCAAATATCCAGCAGTCATCCCACTGCACGTCATTTCCCCGTGTGATGTCTATAAAATATGTAAAATAACAGCATCAGCATCATATTTGTAGCCAATTATATTGAGTAATATCTTCTTTTCTTACTCGCTCAGCATCACAATTTCCTTACATACCTTACATCCTTTCCTGGTATTTACCTGCAATGCATATTCATTGCAAATCGTATCTTCCCTGGGGATGTGCATTCAATCACAAGTATGTGTTTACTTCTTTTTGACCAGAACCTACTTTTGAATTTGTTGTGGCTATTTTTCCTGGCACTACTTGCTACTGCTGGAAGGACTTCCCATAGAAATGTCCTACTCATCTCTGCTTTGCCTCCTGGTGATAAGTAGAGTAATTTTATATGCCTTACACCTACTCAAACTTTTTCCTCTTTTTTATGAAGCCAGTTCTTGTAAAATTAAAATGTCTTTCCTACAATGACAAGAGAGGATTGAATTATCACCAATTTCACCCCCGCCGTCCCCGCTGCCTGGACCTTCTGTCACTATGAACACAATATTAAGAAGGATACTGGAGTATTCCTTTTTTACCTGTAGCTTTCATCTTTTTAGTGATCTGGAATAAATAAATAACTGTTTTCATAAGAAAAAGATGAACACATAGTCAGAGCTTGGACTGGGGGAAAGGACTGAAGCAAAGGAGTATAGCTGCTCTTTAAGATGAGACCTGTGGCTGTGCAAGACATCAACATGAAAGCATAACCACACTAAATTCTCAGATGTTCAACAAAAGATAGTGCATGGTACATAAGACCTCATGAACACCTGAACTCTTTTGTCAGGGACTGGATAATGCCATGAGACTTGGAAAATCTCTTTCTTTGGAGAAACAGCAGACTAAAGAAAGGACAAACATATATACCAAAATGCGGTTGTATTCACAGTAAAACTGTCATGTTCTGTGATTCCTCATGTTTTCTTAAAATTCAGAAATTTCAGATAACTACAAATATGACTCAGTACATGGTTTTCTGTGAAGACTAAAAAAGTTAAAACCAGGGGAAAATTGACTATAACCTGATATTTTCACCAAAACACATGAAGCTATTCACACTTGTTAGACTTTCAGAAATATCTCAGCTTTGGACAGTAATTTTCCAAAATTTTCCTTACAACCGTAGCAACAAGGGATTTACTGCTATTTTTAACAACAAACCAAAACTCTAAGAATAACTCTCAAGAGACATCAATGTGTTTTTTCAAGTGAAACTGAATCGGTATCCAAATACTGGTTGAGGCCAAATTCCTTTTAAGCAAAGATTCTTTCTCTGCTTCCTTCACTCACATCTCTTATGACTCATTTTAGGATATACTGTAAAGCCACAGCTTTGGGTTTCCACCTTTACCAGCCTGGTGTAACACTTGTCGAATCTGCCATTGCCACCACTATGACTGAGCATTTGATAGGAACCTTTGAACTTTTGGCATTTATCTTCAGCTGCTCTAGGACACATAATTAAATACATAGATCGGGTTTTTTACTTCATTACTAAATGCTGGAGAGCACTGATCCTATAAGCAAGTAAGACATTTCTGCGGGTAGCTGGAGGAGAATCAATACAAACTGATAGAGGGTGGTCAGAGAAAAGACTGCTGTGCAGAATTACAAAGCCAATGGACATCCTGCCACATCCAGCTATAACCCTTTTCTTCAGATCCTCTGCCGTTTGTGAATTTGAGGCATGCCGCTTCTCCCCTGCTCCCCTCCAGCATAGCTTCATCTGCATCAACTCTTCTGTCACCTCCACAAATTACCTATTGCCTCTCAATTGCCCAGGAACAAGTGTCTTCTATTCTTTTTTTCCAATACAATGACAAACAAAAAATAGTTCAGAGGCTTCATTTTTATGCAAGTAACACAATAACAACTTTTTAGAATGCTTATTACTGTACAAATTTTTCTCTCTGAGCCAGCAACTACCTCTACAGTAAGGCAATATACTCTTTTCCTTGCCAGAGGCTTCTGTGACCTGAGCTAGCACTTCGCACATGTTTTGTTAATGCTTATTCTGAGATTCACTATTCAACCCACTAGCATCCAGATTTTGCTGTTCCTATTCCCGTTGAAGTAAGAAAACCAAGTGGTTACATACAAACAATTTTGGTTGGACTGCTTGTGGGGAAACATGCAGAGACTGTAACACAGTGACAGAAATGGACAACAATGTGGACAGTGAAGCGACAACAAATGATCCAGAAAAAGCCTCTGGCTATTTAGGAAGAGGAAATAGCATTTGAATAATGGGACAGCATATACTCTTCTCTCTCACCTTATGGATTAGTCACATTTGTTAGAGTGTTTAATCTCTCCCCTGCTCTAAAGGGCTGCCCCGCTAATGAAAGATAGCGCACTGCAAGATGCCACTGCTGCTCAGCAAGATGAAATCAGGCGCACAGCACCTTTGATCCTGTCGGAGGCTTCTCCTTCACCACAGAAAGCAGGGGCAGAGGAACATTTACGCATCAACAATACATGCATATGGTTACATGCCACCATGCACATTAGTTGGCATCAGCACACATTTGTTTTTATTACATTTGGATTTAGTGGATCGTTTTTCTTGAGCTTGCCATCTACAGTTTAAATAAGCATACTGCTCGAGGTTAACCGCTGATCGCTTCCCAAGAGGTGCATCTTTGGTAGACATTTTGGAGCATAGTAAATACTATTCACAGCTAGTGTTTCAGTAATAGAGCTTAATTTTTAAGTAGCGCATAACATCATACATAACAATACCAACTTCTCCTTTGTGACAGAAGCACATGTAACTTTATTATAAAAAGTAACCTACAGTCTGTTTAGGAGAAAAAAAGCTCACAGGCCTTCCATAATAGCTTTGCTCAATTTTTCCATAATTTCAGCATGATTATATTAGGAATGGTTGGTATTAAACTATTTTGAGGAAA